>NW_015163158.1:192209-239656 GCF_001447785.1 Gekko japonicus
GATGGTTTGTGATTGATGGCTATTGGGGGGGGGGGGATCTGCAGATCTGTCCTCGCAGAGGAGGGAGAGCTTGTACCTGATTAAAACTTGGTCTTAAAGGTGCCACTGGACTGTTTTGGGCTGGGGGAGGGGGGGGTGCTCTGCAGCTTACCTGGCTGCTTCTTGCTCTGACTGAGGCCTGCTGGGAGCAAGGGGTGGGGCTTGTTGCATGTGGCCGCCCCCTGGGCTCCTTACTGCCGAGCTCTGCTCCTGTGCGCTCCTGCAGGAAATGACCCCTGTCTGTCCCTGATTTCAGCCTGCTCCCCCCAGGGTTCCTTCTGGGAGCATCATTCTTCTGTTTCTTCCAAGGCTGAGAATCTCAGGATATCTGCCAGCCACCTGTCTGCATATTCCGATATCCCCACGAATTAGGAAATTCTGTATTGCTTTGTTTAGAGAACTGATCTGCCTCCCCTCCAGAGAGAGCAGCCCAAGGGAGTTCAGAACTGAAAAAAATAAAACCAAAGAAGCGACAAAAAACATAACAGCTAAACCCAGTTGAGTCCCCAAACCAATTTAAGCCAGATCCGAGGCATAGGAAACGCTCGAGGTGGCTTAAGCCAGTGAGCCCAGCCAGAAGCTTCTCCATAGCCTCAAGGGCATTCTATAGAAAAGACCTCCGGATCAGCCCTTCGAAGCAAGAAATCAGGCTCGTCAATTCTGAGTGATTAAATCCCTGCAGATTTGGAAGAGGAGGCTGGGAGAGACGGCAGGGGCTTCTAATGCTACAGGGTCCGCCCTCCAAAGGAGTCTCTTTCTCCGGGGGAATAGATCTCTGCGGTCTGGAAATCAGTTGTAATCCCGGGAGATCTCTAGGCTCTGCCTGGAGGTTGGCAACAATAAAAAAAGCAGGTGAGGCCGCGTGGGTGGAAATTTCCCTTCGCTTTCCCACGGTCTCCCGTCGCTCCCCAGTCCTGGCCTTTGGAGGGAGGCTTGCAAGGCGAGTTTCTCTCGAAGGGTTAAAGGAAAGAAGTCCCCCTTCCTAGAGGGGCTTCAGAGGAGGAAGCCCACGTGACTCGCCACGGCCCCGCCCCGCTGGGATTCATTCCGTTGGGAAAACGTTACCTTGAAGCGGCCCAGTGACGTCACCGGCGTGGCAGCCGGCGGAGGCAAATGATCCATAGGTCGTAACATATGGTTTCCTTTGCAAGGTTTCCTTTGGCTCTGGAGAGCCTCCATCTGCGACTCTGGCTGCTCTCTCGGGGCTCTGCTGCAGACCAACCCGGCTGCCCTCTGCACATGGGCAGAGTTGGCCCTTGACTTCATAGAGGGATCTGAGAGAGGAGGAAGGTGATCCCTTTGTCCAGGTGGAGACTCTTTGGAAGAGGAAGGGGGGGGGGATGAGCGGAGAGCCGGACCCAGCAGATGCAAAAGCCAGGAGAGGCCCTGATATCTTGGAGGCTGGGAGCAGAAGGGAGCTGTGGGAAGGAGCCCTGCAGAAGAGCCTGGGGGACAGCGCCCTCCCTCCAGATGTGCAGCGCCAGCTGTTCCGGCAGTTCGGCTACCAGGAGGCGGAGGGGCCCCGGGAGGTCTGCAGCCGACTCCACCGTCTTTGCCGCCAGTGGCCGAAGCCGGAGAGGCGCAGCAAGAGGGAGATGCTGGACCTGGTGGTCCTGGAGCAGTTCCTGGCCGTCCTGCCCCCGGAGATGGAGAGCTGGGTGAGGGAGTGCGGGCCGGAGACCAGTTCCCAGGCGGTGGCCCTGGCAGAAGGCTTCCTCCTCAGCCAGGCAGAGGACAGGAACCAGGACCTGCAGGTGAGGGGGGGGGGGGTCACAGGATATGGCCAAGGTGGATATGTCCTTGAAATACATGTGCATCTTGTCTCACTAACGTTTTAGGTTTCTTTTTGGGGTGGACAAGGGTGACCCAGTTGTTACTACCTTGCCGGACCAGGGGAATGCTGTAGACATAGTTTATCTTGATTTCAGTAGGGCTTTTGATAAGGTTCCACATAATAGTCTTGTTGGCAAATTGGTAAAATGTGGTTTGGATCCTATGACTGTTAGGTGGTTCTGTAACTGGTTGACAGATCACACCCAAAGAGTGCTTGTGAATGGTTCCTCATCCTCTTGGAAAGGAGTGACAAGTGGAGTGCCTCAGGGATATGTCCTGGGGCCTGTTTTGTTCAGCATCTTTATAAATGATTTGGATGAAGGGATAGAGGGAATGCTTATTAAATTTGCAGATGATACTAAATTGGGAGGGGTAGCAAATACGGTAGAAGACAGTGTCAGGATACACGATGGTCTTGACAGGCTGGAAAACTGGGCTAAAACAAATACAATGAATTTCAGTGGGGATAAATGTAAAGTTCTGCATTTAGGTAGAGAAAATTAAATGCATAATTGTAGGATGGGGGAGACCTGTCTTGGCAGTAGTTATTCAGGGTGGTGCAAACCAGGGAGGACTGTGAGGCACTCCAGAGGGATCTCTCAAGCCTGGGTGGGTGGGTGTCAACGTGGCAAATGGGGTTCAGTGTGGGCAAGTGCAAAGTAATGCTCATTGGAACCAAAAATCCTAACTATAAATACAGGTGGATGGGATCCAAACCTGCAGTAACTGATCAAGAGAGAGGTTTTAGAGTCGTGGTAGGTAACTCAGATTGAAGGTCAAAGAAGACGGGGATGGCAAAGGATGAGACGGTTAGACAGTGTCATAGATGCAACGAACATGAAGTTGAGCAAACTTCGGAGGACGGCAGAAGACTGGAAGGCCTGGCATGATCTGGTCCATGGGGTCGCGAAGAGTCGGACTCGACTGTGCGACTGAACAACAACAAAAGGTAACTCACTGAAGATGTCAATTCAGTGTGTAACTGCAATAAAAAAGGCAAATGCTACACTGGGGATTATCAGGAAGGGGATTGAAAGCAAACCAGCCAGTATCGTAGTGCCCCTGTATAAATCAATGGTGCGGTGTCATTTAGAGTACTGTGTATAGTTCTGGTCACTGCTTCTCAGAAAAGACACTATAACATTGGAAAAGGTGCAGAAAAGGGCAACTAAAATGATGAAGGGGATGAAACACCTTCCCTGTGAAGAGAGGTTAAAGATGGTAGGGTCTTTTGTATCCCAGCTTTTTGGAGACTCTCTCCAGCCTGTTTCCTTTTCCTTGTCTCATCAGTCTCCTCTTTCTGGGGTCCCCGCTTCTGTTTCAGGTGCAGGAGGAGATCACGCAGGAGGGTTACACTGGAGCAACCTTTCCAGGTAAGGCCTAAAGGGGTGTTTCTGCCTTGAGTGTGGGTGGGCTGCTTTTCTGCCCCCCCCCCCCCTCCACTCTGGCTCCTCAACTGAAAATATCCCACATCAGTCCAAGGAATTCTGTTTCTGAACCAGCATCCTGAGATATCCCCATGAGCCGATATACAGAGGATATATTTTCCCCAGTCATCAAGGAACAGAAACGGAAAGGACAGAATGTCTTTCAGGTATCCTTATTTCCTTCACAGGTGGTGCCACGAAACCGGTGATATATTCTTCGCCATCGCTTTGTGACAAAGCAGCTTCTGTGAAGCCAGAGCAGGTAAATGTGGCACTGTGAATCATGCCCCTGGGTACCTCCCCCTACCCCTCCCTAGGCCTGAGAGATTTTTCCTCTTTCCTTTCACTGCTGTCCTGCTCACTCAACAGAAAATGGAGGTACCTCATAATGGTCTGAATGCTCCAGCATGTAACTTTTTGATTGACCTTAAAGGGAAGGAATTGCTACATTGGTGTGAGGAGAGAGGGCATTCCTTTTTTGTGTCTTTTCAGGGTCTGGTGACGTTTGAGGAGGTGTCTGTTCATTTCACAGAGGAGGAGTGGGCTCTGCTGGACCCGGACCAAAGAATCCTTCACAAGGAAGTCATGGAGGACAATCGTCAGGTTGTGGCTTCTCTGGGTAAGGCTCCCAGTCCCTTGATTCACAGGTGCTGAAGGGACAAATGGCTCTTTGTAAGGACTGTGAGAGGTCTCTTCTCATAGGGACTCTCATTAGGAGACTGGAATGGATCAGGTCCACACGCAGGCAAGGGAGAGACTTCTGCATGCATAGTGAACTCCCCAAGTATTAGTTTCTAAGCTAACAGGAGAGTTTGTAAACTAAAAAAAAACCCACCCCAAAACATTCCTCTAACGGGCCATTGAGGATTGGACAGATTAATGGCCATGGAAAGCCAAGGGGGCAGACAGCCAAAAGGGAGGTTTTTCAACTGGGCTTCCTCATGGGCTGTTCTGAAGGCCCTTCAAGGAAGGATGAGATAAAAATAACCTACATAGACAGAGGATTCAGATTAAAGAGTAGCCTACACTGACAGAGTAATCAGATTGAAAACATTTTTTTAAAAATTAGAGGTTGTTAGTAAGTGTTTTGGGGAACCATCACCAAAGTTTGGTGTAGTGGTTAAGTGTGTGGACTCTAATCTGGGAGAACTGGGTTTGATTCCCCACTCCTCCACTTGCACCTGCTGGATGACCTTGGGCAAGCTGTAGTTCTGGCACAGCTGTCCTTGAAAAAGAGCAGTTTCTGCCAGAGCTCTCTCAGCCCCACCTACCTCACAGGGTGTTTGTTGTGGGGAGGGGAAGAGAAAGGAGTTTGTAAGCTGCTCTGAGACTCCTCTGGGTAGTGAAGGGCAGGGTAGAAATCCAGTGTCCTCCTCCTCCTCCTCCTGCTGTTCTGGTAGGACTCTAGTGTCTCTTCAAAAGGAGAGGAGCCCTTAGACAGCTGCCCTTTGTCAGACCCACATTAGATGGTGTCAGACTGGGATGCTGGATCTTTTGTGCCTTTGAAGGGGGGCTAAGACCCTGTATCCTGGTTGCGTCTGTCTGGGCTAAGGCTTCCCTTCACTGTGCAGAAGTTCCCTTCTTCTCCATGTTGGACCACTAGATCCTTCCGGTCTGAGCAGTAGCACCTTAGTTTCTGATTGCATGCATGTTTCTGGAGTTTACAAATTTGGCATTCCTTCTTTTCGCCATTATAGGCTGGTTTAAAATCTGCATGTTCCTTAGAGTTGGGACGTGTGGTGGTCACAGGTCTATTTCTTTCCCTCAAAGAAAAACTTCTTCTCGATCCTGATTCCATATCCACCGTGGAAGAAGCAGGAGATCAGCTTTTCGAAGACCCAGAAGGAAGAAAGAGATCAACAGATCCGCCTCCTTTTGTGTCGGAAGAGGGTAGGACTTCTTTTGGGATTGTTTTACCTAGTAGAGAATGGAATGATTTTGCAAGAGTTTTCTCAGATGTGAAAGAGAAGCTTAAACAGGGACGAAATGGCTGGCTTGTTTGTACCTCAGTTTGGGGGGGAAATGTTTATTCAGTACTCTGCTTTATTCAACAGCCCCTCTTTTAATGAAGCAGACTACAGAACACCTTTAAAAAGATAAAATCCACTCTCACTTAAAGCCCAGCTGAAAAGCCATGTTTTGGCCTGGACCTTCAAAGATAAGAACATAAGACAAGCCCTGCTGTTTCAGGCCAATGGTTCATCTAGTTCAATATTCTGTTTCACACAGTTGCCAACCAGTTCCCTGGTGTTACCTTATGGACTCAGGGCTATTTTTGGGCAGGAACGCACAGGAACGGAGTTCCGGCTGGCTCCTGAGTTGGCCACACCCAGCAGGAACTCATTAGCATAATAGGCCACACCCAGCAGCAGAAACTCATTAGAATTAGCTACATTAGGGGTGTGTGGCCTAACATGCAAAGGAGCCCCTGCTACAAAAAAAGCTCTGGGTTTTGACAACAAGGTAAACAGAATAAGAAGCAAAAGGTGGGTGTGGCTGGATGACGACACTTCTGGTAACATGGGGGTGCGGCCTAATATGCTAATGTGCTGTGCTGTCAGGGGTGTGGCCTAATATGCTAATGTTTCTGCTGTGGGGTGTGGCCTGTTATGCTAATACGTTCCTGCTTATGGCTCTGGGATTCAGAGATTTAGTGCCTCTGAATCTAGAGGTTCCCCTCAGTCACCATGGCTAGTAGCCACTGATAGACCTCTTCTCCAAGAATCTAATCCCCATTTAAAGGTGTTTATTCCACATCTGAATCACTCTCTGTAAGATAGCACAGTAGGCTCCAGGTATGCTTTGAAGGGGCCACAACTGAAAGTGCCCAACCTCTTGTGCCCACATACCATTACATGTAAGGGCACAGACAGTAGAGTTTGGGAGACGGATCTTAACTGAGGGGACAAGAGTATGGCAGAAGGCAGACCCTCAAGTACTTCAGCCCCATTTAGCACTTTGAAAGTCATAACCAGCGCTAAGGAAGGTTCCCCAGGTGGTCCATCTAAAGCAGTAGTATCTCTTCCGACAGGCAGTGGTGCTTCACAGAAGAGGGGGATGGACCTGGGTTGTGAAGATCTCTGATCATTCTCCCCAGTTATCCTGTTCCTCTTTTAAGAAGTGGAAGCAGGGTTTCTGAGGGTATTCCATTTACCCGCACAATGACCCTGTGATGCGGAAAAGGCTGGGAAAGAGATTGGCCCAAGACCACTCCAATGCACTGTACAATTGGGGAGCTCACCTTGGGTTCCCATAATTTGAGTGCAAAACCCTGCTCCACCCTGTCTGTCCAGCAAAAGCTGTTCTGTGATCTGTTTGAATACAGGAGGAGATTTGCCAGATGTCCTCTAGTCCAGCCTCCCATTTCCCAGAGTGGCAAAGTAGATTCCCTGAAAGGTTTGACAAGCAGAGGAGGAGCCAAAGCCTCCCCTTGGGATTGCCCTGCTGGCAACGAGCCTTCAGAGAGTTACCTTCGCTAAAATGGAGGTTCCAACTGAGTCCCCTTGCCTCTGATGGAACTACCCTCCAAGGAAGAATCAGAAGCCGATTAGTACGTGACAGGATTTGTCTCCCTTTTCAGTAATTTCAGTCCTGTCATTATCGAAAGCAGTTTCCTGCACTGTGCAGGAGGTTGGGCCAGATGACCCTGGAGGTCCCTTCCAACTCTATGCTTCTATGACTTCTTTCTTTGATAGTTTTCTCAAGACTGAGAAACCTGTAGAACACTTCAACCTTCCAGGACGTTCCATAGGTGACCTCAAAGTAGCGGTTTTATTGCAAAGAAACTTCAGGAACAGAATGGAAAGGAAGATTGCTGAATTACAGGTTACTCGGACCCCGCCCGCCCCCCGGGACTCAAAAGGGATATTGGTTTCTTATCTCGCTACATATGCTAAACTCATTCAGTCCTTATATCTGTATTCTCACCAAGAAGGACTATACATCCTCTTTATTTTAGTGTATTTCTTATTTGGAATAGTAGATTGGAATAGTGATTTTAATGTGATGCAATGAATATTGGAATGTATGTCATTTAGAATGGTAGACTGAAACGCATTTCTCTGGGCTGGTGAGAGAGGATACATAACAACTGCACAACCAGTATTAGAATGTATGTCATTTAGAATGGTAGATTGAAATGCATTTATCTCGTCTGGTCACAGAGGACACGTAACAATTGCACGACCAATCACCCCACCTCAAAGAAAAGGATGCTGTTAGTTACCACCATGCTTGAGAGGAGACGAATGGAGCATAACAATAGAGTCTCCGTTAATTACTCTTAGCCCTTCACAATTAAGAAGGATACATCACTCTCCAATTTTAAGATATTTATTTGCTTCTCTGTGTTTCCCCCCTGGAATTGAATCCAAACAAATGGTGACCATGTAGACTTAGCTTGTTATTCTTGTTTATTGTTTGCATTTGTTAAAACATCTTAATGATGTTAAATGGTAACCGTATAAATTAAGCTTGTTATTCCTGAATCTGATAAATAACTTCATTATGTTGTATGCTAATTTACTGCCCACCCTCTGCCTATATGTATGGAATGGTAAATTCCATTTCATTGTATGTGAGGAAGTGTGCGTGCACACGAAAGCTCGTACATTTTGACTAAAACTTTGTAGGTCTTAAAGGTGCCACTGGACTCATGCTTTGTTCTCTTTATTGCAGAGGTTGATGGTCCTCAGAATAAGTCCAATGGAGAACCACAACAGTTCTTGGTGGAGGAAAAACAGAAGAGAAGAAACACTAAAACAAAACGGAAGAGGGGAGATGAATCATCTTCTTCTCAGGGTGGGGAATCCCAGGTATTTGATACAAACTGGGGAATCAACACAGGGGGGAAACCATACAAATGCTTGGACTGTGGAAACACTTTTGGTCAAAGTGGCGCCCTTACTGCTCATCGACGACTCCACACAAGGGAGAAACCATATAAATGCTTGGAGTGTGGAAAGAGCTTTGCTTTGAAGGGAGACCTTACTGGCCATCAACGAATCCACACAGGGGAGAAACCATATAAATGTTTGGACTGTGGAAAGAGCTTTGCTCGGAGTGTCAACTTTACTACCCATCGACGTATACACACTGGGGAGAAACCATATAAATGCCTGGACTGTGGAAAGAGCTTTGCTTTGAAGGGAGACCTTACTGGCCATCAACGAATCCACACAGGGGAGAAACCATATAAATGCTTGGACTGTGGAAAGAGCTTTGCTTGGATTGTCAACTTTACTACCCATCGACGTATACACACTGGTGAGAAACCATATAAATGTTTAGAGTGTGGAAAGAGCTTTCGTCGGAGTGACAACCTTGCTGTCCATCAACGAATCCATTCAGGTGAGAAACCATATAAATGCTTGGAGTGTGGAAAGATTTTTGCTCGGAGTGACAATCTTACTGCCCATCAACAAATCCACACTGGAGAGAAACCATATAAATGCTTGGAGTGTGGAAAGAGCTTTGCTTCGAAGGGAGCCCTTACTGCCCATGAACGAATCCACACAGGGGAGAAACCATTTAAATGCTTGGAGTGTGGAATGAGCTTTGTTCGGAGTGCCCATCTCACTGCCCATCGGCGAACCCACACAAGGGAGAAACCATATAAATGTCTGGAGTGTGGAAAGAGCTTTGCTCGAAGTGACACACTTATTACTCATCGACTAAGCCACACATGGGAAAAACCATATAAATGCTTGGAGTGTGGAAAAAGCTTTGTTCGGAGTGACAAACTTAGTGCCCATCAACGAATCCACACAGGGGAGAAACCATATACATGCTTGGAGTGTGGAAAGAGTTTTACTCAGAGTAAAGATCTTTCTATACATCAACGAATCCACACTGGGGAGAAACCATATAAATGCTCTGACTGTGGAAAGAGCTTTGCTCAGAATTCACACCTTACAGCCCATCGACGAGTACACACTGGGGACAAACTTTATAAATGCTTCGATTGTGGGAAGAGTTTTGCTTGGAAGCGAACCCTTATTGGCCATCAACAAATCCACACTGGTGAGAAACCATATCAATGCTTTGACTGTGGAAAGAGCTTTCATCGAAGTGACAACCTTACTGTCCATCAACGAATCCACTCAGGGGAGAAACCATATAAATGTTTGGAGTGTGGAAAGAGTTTTGCTCGGAGTGACAACCTTACTACCCATCGACAAATCCACACAGGCAAGAAACTATATAAATGCTTTGAGTGTGGAAGGAGCTTTGGTCGGAGTGCCCATCTTACTGCCCATTGGTATATGCACACTGGTGAGAAACCATATAAATGCTTGGAATGTGGAAAGAGCTTTGCTAGGAGCGACGTGCTTATTGCTCATCAACGAATCCATACAGGAGAGAAACCATATAAATATTTGGAGTGTGGAAAGAGCTTTTCTTGGAAGGGAGGCCTTACAGGCCACCAACAAAGCGACACAGGAAAGACAAATAAATGCCTGGAATGTTGAAAGAGCTTTGTTTAGAGCTGCACCCTTGCTACTGATCAACATATGCACACTGGGGAGAAATTATATAAATGTTTGGAGTGTGGGGAAAACCTTTGTTCAGAAGGAACATCTTGTGAAATACCAAAGGAAACACACAATAGAAACGATATAAATGCCTGGGGTGGAGCCTAGGGAGGGGACAGACCTCCGTGGTGTTTCATGCCATGCAGTCCACCAAATGTAGAGGCTGTTTTCTCCAGGGGAGCTGATCCCTGTAGCATGGAGAAAGAGTATTCCAGAAGCTCTCCAGGCTCCACCAGGAGGATGGCAACCCCAGGCAGAGCTGCTTATCACTCTCCCCAGAATCGCATTAAATATTGTGAGGGGGCATACTTCTAGTTTCAAATAAACCCTTCCACCTGTAACTTTCTTTGGAGTTGCCACCGCAAGTATATACTTCCATGGTCAGCTTGCCATTATTTGAGTTTTGAGTGCATTCTTTTCCAAATTCCAGCCTGCTCTCCCCTCACCTCAGCCCTGTATTCCTTCTGGGAGCTTCATTCATCTCCCTTTTTCTTCCAATGTTCAGAATCTCCTTGTATTTGCTTGACACCTGTGGGCATAATCCGATATACCCCCTCAGTAGGAAATCATTACTTTGTTTAGAGAGCTGATATGCCTCTTTTCCCGAAAGCTGCACAGGAAACCTCACAATTCAAACAGTAAAACCCAATAAGCAATTAGAAGATAAAACAGCTAAAACAAGTCGAGTCCCTTAGATAGGAGCCTGGGTGGGGGAATATGTGTGTGTTTGTTAAAGGTACAAGAAGGCCTAGCGAGAAAGAGAGAGAGGGTGGCACATGTGTATTATTCAGCTGGGACTCTGATATCTGTAAATGCTGTTTTGTTTTTCTTTCCTAGAAGTCAGCCCTGTTGAATAAACTTGAGTAAGTTTTTGGGTAGACCTATATAGGACTGCTTTCTTTGTTTTGTATTGTGCTATCAGGAAACACAATAGGGATCCTACTGTAAATCCTATTGAATAGACCGTATGATCTTTCATGCTTTCAAATAAAGCGTATAGCATATAAAATTGTTTTCAGTTACCACCACAAATACGTACTGCAAAGATCAGCTTGGCTATTATTTCAGTTTTGTTCGCCCTCTTCCACTATTTCCCCTTTCCCCTCCCACCCATACCCCTCCGTGATTCTCCCTGGATCTTCACTTGTCTACCTTTTCCTTCAATTGGTGAGAATCTCCAGGTCACTTTTAGCCACCTGTAGTCATGCTCTGATTTCTCCATTGGTTAAAAAGTCACTTACTGCTTCATTTAGAGAATTGATATGCCGCCTCTCTGGAGGCCTGCTCAAAGCAGCTCACCACTAAAGAATAAAACCGAACTAAACTGGCAATTATAAACAAGCCAGGAGACAAAGTCTGCCTAAAGTGAACCTTGAGTAAAGGTAAACGTTTCCCTTGCTCGAAAGCCAGTCGGATCCATCTCTAGGGGGCAGTGCTCATCTCCGTTTCCAAGCCGAAGAGCCAGCGCTGTCCAAAGACTTTTCCCATGGTCATGTGGCTGTCATGACTAAACTCCCAAGGTACAAGGAACACTGTTACCTTCCCACCGAAGTGGTACCTATTTATCTACTTGCAATTTCTTACTTTCGAACTGCTAGGTTGGCAGGAGCTGGGGCCAGAGATGGGCGCTCACTCCATCTTGTGGCACTCGGGCCTCGAACTGCTGAACTACCAACCTTCTGGTCTAAAGGATATCCGTAAAGCGTCCTCAGACCAAGATAATGCCTTAAATGGAGACCCTTGGTTAAACTCTTGGGTTAAAAGAAACATCTCTCTTAAAGGCAGCAGGAGGCCAAGGGTGACCCGTTACTCTGGAGAAGTTAATCTGGAGTGAGCAGAAGAGAGACTAACTTTAAAACAGTTATGAGAAGTGGTTTGAGAGAGGTTTTCCTGTTCCTTCCCACAGTGTGCACACACCGGTTTCCCTCTCGCCCCCAGTCAAATAGACTTGCAGGGTTTTCAGAAATTACCCACACCCTGTTTATTCCAGGGGAAAGCAGGATAGTGCTCTCCTGTACCAGCAGAGGGACGGTGGCTCAGTGGCAGATCACTGGCTTTGCACAATATGACAAGGCCATCATAACTGCCAGGTCCACTCACATTTACAACTGGGCAATCCAGCTGTGCTGCAGCTGATGTGATTAAGGGCAGAATTCCACAGTGTCCTCCTGGATTGATTTCAATATGAGTCTGGATAGTGATATCAATTCCAGTAGACTCCAGGCTGATCCAGAGGTGTGGCAACCCTACACAGAACTTCACACTTTCAATAACAACATGTCTCTTTGGCAGCTGCAGTCCCCTGTGAGTGCAATACCTTGTCTGTTCTCTGTCCAAATCTCTAGCTTGAGGTCTTTTCTTAAACTGGAGATGTCGAAGATTGAACCTGGTACTCTCTGTGTGCCAAGCCAATGCTCTGCCACTGAGCCACGGATCCATTTGTCTGAACGAGGGGGAGAACACAGGACTGCCGTCAGTCTCTCTGATATATGCTGAGTAAATGATGACACCCCCATTATACTGCCAATGGCACTGCACTGTAAAGTCCGCTGACCAAGAGGGTTGAACTGTTTGCAAACAGTGAAGTGGCAGTGAATTGGCTACATGTTCTCAGCTGGTGAACAGAAAATGAGCTGAACTGGTCAGTATTCAAGTTTGGCTACCGTACAGGGGGAGCTGTTCTGACACAGCTCTACGTTAATGTCAGACTATAAACACGCTTCACACACTCGGCCGTAACCTTGCTTGCATTTCAGCAGAACTGGGTTTGATTCCACTTCATGTATTAGTGACCAAGATCCTAAGCAGGAAATTCTTTAGTCAGTGGTAGGGCTGGAAAGAGAGCTGCAAGGAACCTTGGAAGTCATCTAGCCCAGCCTGTGTGTCACTGTAGGTTCAGGCAGCTATGGAGCATTCTCAGGTGGGCCTCGTAGCCAGGTTCTGACCGGACATAGATGTGCTTAGCTTCCCCAGGGTTGCTACATCAGCCTTTCCACCATACCCTTAGAATGACAGGCCAAGAAGAAGTGGGCAGGGAAGAACTGGATCCATAGACAGTGAGGGCTGACTCCTTCCCATGCATATTTGGGAGGGCAGGAACACCTCCTCTCCCCACCCCAAAACAAGCCACACAACTCAGAACAAAAAGTCTCCCCTTGGGGAGGGAGCAGCACAGCCAATGCCTGGGAAATGCTGTAAGTGGCTGAGACCATTGAGCCTGGCCAGAACAACACACAAGAAACAGTTGAAGCTGCCCTATACTGAATCAGACGCATGGTTCATCAAAGTCAGTATTGTCCACTCAGACCAGCAGTGGCTATCCAGGGTCTCAGGCAGAGGTCTTTCCCATCACCTACTGCTTTGTTGTTGTTCAGTCGCACAGTCGAGTCTGACTCTTTGAGACCCCATCCTGCTAGATCTTTTTAATTGGAGATGCCGGGGATTGAACCTGGGACTTTCTGCATGCCAAACAGATGCTCTACCATTGAGCCATGGCACGCCCCCCCCCCCCACTTCTCCACATCCTCAAGGCAATTTTGTGGAATAGAATATGGTATGTATAAAGCTCAGGATCGTGCCTTAGAGGCAAGAAACATAAGAACATAAGAGACGCCAATGTTGGATCAGGCCAAAGGCCCATCCAGTCCAACACTCTGTGTCACACAGTGGCATGGTTGCCAACTCTGGGGTGGGAAATTCCTGGAGATCAGGGGGTGGGGTTTGGGGAGGGACCTCAGTAGGGTATAATGCCATAGAGCAGGGGTGTCGAAGTCATTTGTTACGAGGGCTGGATCTGGAATAAATGTCACTTTGTTGGGCCAGGCCATGCGTGTAACACAAAGTACTCTCTAGTACTTTGTGTTACATTTTATGGCATGCACGGCCTGGCCCAACAAAGTGACATTTATGCCAGATCTGGCCCTCCTGACAAATGAGTTCGAGTTCGACACTCCTGCCATAGAGTCTACCTTCCACAAGAGCTGCTTTCTCCAGGGAAACTGATCTCTAGTCTGGGGATCAGTTCTCATGCCAGGAGATCTCCCGTCTCCACCTGGAGGAGGTTGGCAACTCTCAAACAAGCAGAGAAGGCCAAGTGGGCAGGCAGAAGCCCCTTTCCCCTTTCCCACAGTCTACAGTTACTCCCGAGTCGTGACACTGGAGCGACGCTTGCAGGGCAGATGCTTCAATTTGCACATCTCTTCAGGCGAGGCGGGGAGCGCGTCCTGGCGGCTTTCTGGGGCGGTTCGCTCAACGGGTTAAAAAGAAAGCGCCTCAATTCCTAGAGAGACCTCAACAGGGAAGGCCATGTGACTTTTCGGAGACGCTTCCTGCTTGGATTTCTTCCGTGGGAAAAGTTGCCTGCAAGTTTCCCAGGCGATTGGCATGACCGGCTGTGTTGTTAAGAGTCTTTGACGGAAGGGGCGGTTAGGCTGTTACGGGAGCAGCGGCAGAGCAGGATTTGCTTTTGGAATTTTTAACAAAAAAGAGAAGTGACAAAATAATGTTTCCCTTGTCAAATACCTCCGTGCTTTTGACAGTGGAAGAATAGGTCAGGCAGAAGATAAGCAGAGTCGGCTCTGCAGGATGTCACAGCTCCGGTACTTGAGTTTATAGAAGAATCAGGCAGAGGAGGAAGGTGATTCATTGCTCTCCAGGTGGAGACTCTTTGGAAAGGAATGGGGTGGGTGGGAATGAGTGGAGAGCCGGACCCAGCAAATGCAAAAGCCAGGAGAGGCCCTGATATCTTGGAGGCTGGGAGCAGGAGGGAGCTGTGGGAAGGAACCGGGCAGAAGAGCCTGGGGGACAGCGCCCTCCCTCCAGATGTGCAGTGCCAGCTGTTCAGGCAGTTGAGCTACCAGGAGGCGGAGGGGCCCCGAGAGGTCTGCAGCCGACTCCACCGTCTTTGCCGCCAGTGGCTGAAGCCGGAGAGGCGCAGCAAGAGGGAGATGCTGGACCTGGTGATCCTGGAGCAGTTCCTGGCCGTCCTGCCCCCGGAGATGGAGAGCTGGGTGAGGGAGTGCGGGCCGGAGACCAGTTCCCAGGCGGTGGCCCTGGCAGAAGGCTTCCTCCTCAGCCAGGCAGAGGAGAAGGATCAGGACCAGCAGGTGAGGGGGATTCATCTAGGTATTGGGGGGGGGGGAAAGAATATGAACAAAGGTTACCTTTAAAATCCCCACAGGTTGCCTAGACATACTAGAAATCTTCCAAGGAAGGGAAGAAATCCCTTGGCCCTTTGCACATTCCATTTCTGATCTCTGTCCCTCAATTCTCTGCTCCATGTTTCAGATGCTGGTACCATTAGCCAGAGTGGCTACTTCTTTCCTTGAGCCAGACAGGGATCTGGAAGATCCCAAGCGGAATCTGCTCTACCGAGTGGTCCCTCAGGAGCCTGACCAAAGAGGCCTCTTGCTAGGTAAGATCTAACGCAGCCTCATTTCACTGGATTTCCTTCTTTGGGAGCCTGCAATCTTCCGTCCGTTTTTCTGATCCCCTGATTCTGTGATTGCTACCGTGCAGATTTTTCACTCAGAGTTCTCCCCCACCCCCCGCCATCCCACCCCCAGTTGCTGATCTTCCTGGGAAGATCGTATTCCCAGAGAATTTGTTCACAGTGTGAATAGGATGGTGTGTTGTTTCGGGGGACCCCCATAACCACATTGCCAGCATTTCACCTCCAGATCCTCCATCGCCTTCCATTTTTCCCTACCTCAGACAGTGGGCTTTTCACTAGATTTTTGTTGCTGTAGCCAGTAGGTTATGTAAAGGTGAAGTGTGTTTCAGCAGTTTAAGATTTCTGACATGCAAAGTAGCCTTTTATGGAGCACCCATGAGTTGATATGGGGAGAATGGTTATTGTTTCACAGAAAGAGGGGAGGGTCGTGGCTTAGGGGGAGGAGGAGATTGTTTACTGTGGCCTTCACTTGGAATCTCAGAGTGGCTTACAATCCCCTTCCCTTCCTCTCCCCACAACAGAGACCCTGTGAGGGTAGGTGGGGCTGAGAGAGCTCTGAGAGAATGGCTCTTGAGAGAACAGCTCTGAGAGAACCCAGCTGGCTACATGTGGAGGAGTGGGGAATCAACCCAGTTCTCCCAGATTAGAGCCTGTACTCCTAACTGCTACACCCAACTGGCTCGCTGAGCATCTGAGGTCCCGGGTTCAATCCCCAGAATCTCCAATGGAAAGGACTTAGGCAGCAGGTGATGTGACTCTGCTTGAGATCCTGGAGAGATGGTGTCAATAATAATGCTGACTAATCAGTGGTCTGATTCAGTACAAGGACTGCCAAATAAAGGGCAGGACGTCTTCCAGTTCCTTTTTGTCCCTCACAGGTGGAGGAGCAGTGCAGGAGATCTATTCCTCGCCATCTCTTTGGGGTGGAGGGGACACTGTGCAGCTGGATCCGGTAAGTGTGGAGGTTTGGGCCTCAGAGAATTTCTTTCTCCGCCTCTTTGATGCCTTTTGTGTTGCTCACAATAACAATATGCAAGATTAAAATATGAATCCTGGAAGCTAACACAGTGCCTTTGTCACAGTTTCAAAAGCTAAAGGGTATTTAATATATATATTTTTAGAAGAAGAAGAGATTGGATTTATACCCCACCCTTCACTCAGAGTCTCCGAGCGGCTTACAAACTCCTTTTCCTTCCCCTCCCCACAACAGACACCCTGAGCCAGTTTGGTGTAGTGGTTAAATGCGCGGACTCTAATCTGGGAGGACTGGGTTTGATTCCCCACTCCTCCACTTGCACCTGGCTGGATGACCTTGGGCAAGCCGCAGCTCTGATAAGAGCTGTTCTTGAAAAAGAGCAGTTTCTGTCAAGAGCTCTCTCAGCCCACCTACCTCACAGGGTGTCTGTTGTGGGGAGGGGGAGGGAAAGGAGTTTGTAAGCCGCTCTGAGACTCCCTTGGGTAGTGAAGGGTGGGGGATAAATCCAGTCTCCTCCTCCTCCTTCTCAGCCTGAGGTAGGAGGGGCTGAGAGAGCTCTTTCGAGAACGGCCCTTGAGAGAACAGCTCTGACAAAACTATGGCTTGCCCAAGGTTATCCAGAAGCTGCAAGTGGAGGAGTGGGGAATCAAACCCAATTCTCCCAGACTAGAGTCCGCGCACTTAACCACTACACCAAACTGGCTCTATACCAAACAGGCGGTAGATCAAGATAGGGAGCCGTGTTAATCTATCTGTAGCAGTAGGAAAGAAGAAGAGAAGAGATTGGATTTATACCCCCACCCTTCACTTGGAGTCTCAGAGCGGCTTACAAACTCCTTTCCCTTCCCCTCCCCACAACAGACACCCTGTGAGGTGGGTGGGGCTGAGAGAACTCTGACACAAACTGCTCTTTTTCAAGAACAGCTCTGACAGAACTATGGCTTGCCCAAGGTCATCCAACAGCTGCGAGTGGAGGAGTGGGGAATCAAACCCGGTTCTCCCAGATTAGAGTCCGCGCACTTAACCACTACACCAAACTGGAAAGAAGAAGAGTCCAGTAGCACCTGAAAGACTACCAAAATTTGTGGCAGGGAATGAGCTTTCAGGAGTTACTGCCAATGTTCCCTCTAAGCTGTGGAGTCTTGTGAGCAAAAGTCCTACTTTGTGAGCTACTGGCATGAAAGTTGTGAGCGAGCGATTTGGCTGCTGCATCAGTTAGTTTGCTCTGGAGCCCCTCCTTCCTGAGCTTAGACGAGAATGGGAGGCTAAAAAACTGTGACCTAGCTCACACTAACTCAGATTAGGGGGAACACTGGTCACTGCTCACCTCTTCAGATATCTGTTAGTCTTTCTTCAGATCTGAAAAAGTCAGCAGTGACTCACAAAAACTCACAAAAGCTCATTCCCTGCCACAGATGTTGTTAGTCTTTCAGGTGCTGCTGAACTCTTGCTGTTCCACTAGGAAATTTCTTCTGTCCAGAGTCTGGAGGAGCTAGTAGATTATTCCTGGGGACATTGTTTTCCGGTCATGCCATTTGAATTTGACTGGGGGGGAGGGAAAAGCTGTACCCTCCACACACAAAAATACCACCCCCTGTGCTCCTGACCCACCTGGACCTTCTCGGCAAACATTTATTGATTGAGATCTGGGGCAAGGGACGCTCTGTATTCTTGGTGCTGGGGGGGGCAACAGTGGGAGGGCTCCTGGTGTCCTGGCCCCACTGGGGGTCCATCAGTGGCTATTAGCCACAAGGTATAGATAGGGGCTCTGGGGCAAGTGATGCTCTGTCTTTTTGGTGCTGGGGGGGGGGGTCAACAGTGGGAGGGCTCCTAGTATCCTGGCCCCACTGGTGGACCTCCTGATGGCACCTGATGTTTTTGGCCACTGTGTGACACAGAGTGTTGGACTGGATGGGCCATTGGCCTGATCCAACATTGGCTTCTCTTATGTTCTTATAATATGGGTTGCCGTGTTAGTCTGTCTGTAGCAATAGAAAAGAGCAAGAGCCCAGTAGCACCTTAAAGACTAGCAAAATTTGTGGTCAAAGAGGATTATCCTTCTGCCCCACTAAACCCACACAGATAATACAGACAGCTCTGTGGAGACCTGGAGGCCTCCCCGTTGCAGTGTACTCAAACTTTCACAACAGAACAGAACATGCTCAGACAGACAAATCTCCTTATGGCTTCAACAATCTACTTTCCCCTCCTCCTTTCTGCAAAAGTTCCTTCCCGGGAGAGGGGGAAGAGTGTACACTCTCTTTTGCACTTCTTCAGGAGACTTTGCAAAGGGCCACCCGCTTGGATTGGCTTTGGGGGGGTGTCTCCCTTCTTCCTCCAGAGCAGCCCGGGGTCCTGGGGGCGGAGCTCCACGCCAAGGCGCTGCCTTGCCCTGCCTTCCATGCTTCTCCTCACCCCTACCTGTGGCAAGGTGGAAAGGGTTCACGCAGGTGCAGTGGAAGGAAGGAAGGAAGAGTTTGTTGCACTGGTCCGAAGCCGGCCAGGGTAAGGAGCGACCACGCCCTCTCCCTCCCTGCTCCTTTAATTTAATTTAAATGAAATTTTATTTTATTTTATTAGGGCTCCCCCGGCGCCCCCCTGAAAATATGAGGCTGCTTGGTGGCCTCCCTTCCAGTTTCCAGTTTCAGTTTATTGTCTTAGCCATTGGCCATAACAACACAAAATAAAGCAAAAATAATAAAATAAAATGCAACAAACATTATACATCAAAGTGGGATAAACCCTTCAACAACTTTCAGTAAGTCCTAGACTCAATCTTATCTTTTTTTTGCCGCCAGTGCAAACAAGGCCATTCTGCTGGCAACATGTGCATCAATATCAGATAGCGAGAAGACAGTCAAATCCTGCTCTGAAATTCTATTATGCAATGGTACAATCGGATAAATAAACCTTTGCCTAAGTGATTCGTGCCATGAACATCTCAGGATGTAATGCTCGACATCCTCCACTTCGCCCACACCCTTCCAAATACTGACCAGGACCTAGTCTGTTTAGCTTCCAAGATCTGATGAGATCAGGCTAGCCTGGACTATATCCAGGTCAGGGCGTGGCAGGAAGCAATTTGTATCACATAAGGAGCATCTCTTGAGGAAGGCCTGCATCCTGTGAGAAGACATCTTTCTTGAACTGGCCTTGGACCCGTGTGTGTAAGGAGAAGGAGTCTTACATTAGAGAGCCACTGAGGAACAGAAACACATTTGAAAATCCCCTCTCCTCCGTGAAACTTGCTGGAAAGTTTGGCTCCCTGCTATTTCTCTCTCTCTCGTTCCGCCTAGCCTACCTTACAGGGCTGTTGGGAGGATAAAGTGGGGGAGAGGAGAACTTTCAGTGCCACTCTGAGCTCCATGGAAGAAGGAACAGATTTTTTAAAAAAACCAACGAGTGAGAATAAACAGTTTTCTTCTTCCTGCAGCGTCTGGTGACCTTGGAGGAAGTGTCTGTGTATTTCACCCAGGAGGAGTGGGCCCTGCTGGATCCAGACCAAAGAGCCTTGTACATCGAAGTCATGCTGGAGAATTGTGAGAATGTGGCCACTCTAGGTAAGCCTCCTGCTTTCTTGCTATCTGTAGACTAAAAGAGCTCCCCAACACAGAGACGATGGCTTGATAAGGTCTGAATGCGCTCATTGCACTTGAGAAGCCGTAGAATAACAAGTGTAGGTGAATTTCCATTGTGAAAAAAGTGTGTCTAGTAATAGCACACTTGGTTTCTGTGCAAGACGTTTCATTTTGAATTACATTCATGATTCTTCTTCTTTGGTGCCTGGCACATTAGAATACATAAGAACGTAAGAGAAGCCAATGTTGGATCAGGCCAATGGCTCATCCAGTCCAATACTCTGTGTCACACAGTGGCAAAAATTCAGGTGCCATCAGAAGGTCCACCAGTGGAGCCAGAACTCCGGCAGCCCTCCCACGGTTTCCTCCCAAGCACCAAGAATACAGAGCATCACTGCCCCAGACAGAGTGTTCCATATAGATCTTGTAGCTAATAGCCACTGATGATCCATATGTTTATCTGATCCCCTCTTGAAGCTGTCTGATCTTGTAGCCCCCACCACTTCCTGCAGCAGGGAATTCCATGCGTGAATTACTCTTTGGGTGAAGAAGTACTTCCTCTGATCTGTTCTAAGCCTACTGCTCCTTCATTTCATTGAGCGCCCATGAGTTCTCACATTGTGAAAAAGGGAGAAAAGTACTTCTTTCTCTACCTTCTACAAGAAGAGCCTTGTTGGATTAGACCAGTGGTCCGTCTAATCCAGTCTCACATTTCCTGTATTCACCAACCAGGTACCCTGAGTTTTCATAAACGGAAGAATACATGCCAGCGATTTCTCCCACTGTTGTTTCTTCCTGCTGAAAGAAGAAGAGTACCCCGCCCTTCACTACCCAAAGGAGTCTCAGAGAGGCTTACAATCGCCTTCCCTTCCTCTCCCCATAACAGACACCCTGTGAGGTAGGTGGGGCTGAGAGAGCTCTTGAGAGAACTGCTCTTGAGAGAACAGCTCTAAGAGACCTGTGACTGACTGACCCAAGGTCCATGTAGTGATCATAGCGAATAGCCTTTTATGCTACTGTCCTCCAAAAAATAATTAGCAGAGTTAAAGGGGATGTAAATCCTGCCATATATGAAAGTATTTTCTGTATTGTTGGTAGGAATAACAGCACCATAGCAAACCTCACTCTGCTCACACCTAGGGTAGGCTTCCTTCTAGGACGAGTTATCACACATGGGTACACTTTTGAGTTTAACCTGACCTCCACCTTACTGTCGAGACTCCTCTTGTGAATCAGAGCAGCAGACTCCTGAAGATTTAAAAGATAACAACGTGACTCAATTCTATGGGATTCATAGCTCACACAGCATCTATGTATAGGTGATCGGATTTAGTACTAACTTAGTTTGTTATGACTGTTGATGTATGTTGTAAAAAATTGTAATGGTGACTAACTGGTTGGTTTGTAATTTTGGATTCTCAGGACATTTGTATACTGTTTTGCAGTTATTATATGTATTGATATGTTATACTTTCTCTTAATAAACATTTTAAAAATGAAAAAAACCCCAAACACCTAGGCTAGGCTGCTACAGTACAATCTATCTGAGTCTGCCTTTGAAGACTGTTTAGAAGCTCCGGCTGGCACAGGTGTCAAAGGTGCTGTCACCTCAGATCTCACCAGCTTCCTTCCTTTCTTCCAGCAGGCAATGGGTGGAAGATTAAAGCAGAGAGGAAACCACGCCAGATCTCATTGGACACAGCCAAATCTACGAAAGAGAAACGGCGAGGAAGGAAAACTGAAGCAGAACAGAAGAGGAGGAATGACTCCCCTGCTTCTCAGTGTGCTGAATCCCAGGGCATCCCCTCAGCCCAAGGAAAAAACAC
Organism: Gekko japonicus; assembly: GCF_001447785.1. Lineage (NCBI taxonomy): Eukaryota > Metazoa > Chordata > Lepidosauria > Squamata > Gekkonidae > Gekko > Gekko japonicus. The sequence continues at coordinate 213,874 of NW_015163158.1, forward strand.
ATGCCCTGTGTGTGGGAAAAGGTTCACTTATAAATCAATTTTTGATACACACTGGAGAATCCACACTGGGGAGAAACCATTTAAATGCTTGGAGTGTGGAAAGGGCTTTACTCAGAGCACCACCCTTACGTTACATAAGAGAACACACACAGGGGAGAAGCCATATGACTGCCTGAAATGTGGAAAGAAGTTCAGCCGTAGCTCAACTCTCACATCGCATAGAAGAATTCACACGGGAGAAAAACCGTACAAATGTTTAGACTGTGGGAAAAGCTTCCGGTGGTACACATGCCTTACGCTACATCAAAGAATCCATTCACACACAGGCTCCGAAGGTGGAAAGAATTTCAGCTGGAGGTGCACCTCTATGTCCCAACCAAAAGCCCACCTAGGAGAAAAACCATATAAATGTACCGACTGTGGAAAGACTTTCAGAAAAAGAACAGATCTGATTTCTCATCAAAGAATTCACACAGGGGAGAAACCCTACAAATGCTCAGAGTGTGGAAAGACTTTCAGATGGAATACCCAACTGAGCTTGCATCAAAGAACGCACACAGGGGAAGAACCATATACATGTTCCCAGTGTGGAAAGAGTTTCAGTCGAAGTACGCATCTCAGTTCACATCAAAGACTTCACACAGGGGAGAAACCATATAAATGCCCCGAGTGCGGAAAGAACTTTAGCTGGAGTCGCAACCTGTTGTCCCATCAAAAAATCCACCTGGTAGAAAAACCATATAAATGTTCAGATTGTGAGAAGAGTTTTGGAAACAGAACAGATCTTAATTCCCATCAGAGGATACACACAGGGGAGAAACCTTATAAATGCTCAGAGTGTGGAGAATCGTTCAGTTGGAGTACTCAGCTGTCTTCACATCGAAGAATACACACAGGGGAGGAGCGATTCAAATGCTCAGAGTGTGGGAAGAGTTTCAGCCGGAGCACAAGTCTTTCTTCTCACCAGAGAATCCACACAGGGGAGAAACCATACGAATGTTTGCAGTGTGGAAAGAGTTTCAGTCGGAGCACATATCTTACCTCACACAAAAGGATTCACACCGGAGAGAAACCTTACAGGTGCTCAGAATGTGGAAGGAATTTCAGTCAGAGCGCTCACCTCGCTTCCCATCAACGAATCCACACGGGAGAGAAACCGTTTCAGTGTTCTGAGTGTGGGAGGAGCTTCAGTCAAAGAAGAAACCTTGCATCCCATCAGAAGATCCATACAGGGGACAAGCCGTATCAATGCCTAGAGTGTGGAAAGAGCTTCATTCAGAGGAGAACCCTTATTTCCCATCAAAGAATGCACACAGGAGAGACTCCCATGGATCCTAAGTGTGCTCCCAGTATATCGCAGACAGCTGAAGGATCATAATGCACATCTCGTGTTCAAGGATTCAGACTAACCAAGACCATATGAATAATCAGAGTTGACATTTTCTGTCCAATGGAGCATCGGTGTCCAACAGAGATTCCATGCAGAAAGCAACGGTGTAAACATGTTTCAGTTAACTGTCTGGCACCTCCAGGAGTTTGGGAGGCAAATTTCAACTGGAATAACGTTGGAGCAGCTGGGAATCTGCCTGGTCCCTTCAGGGGTATTAACTTTTCCATCCAGTAGTCAGACAAGTCCTCCACCGGATGGGAGACCTCCAGGTTGACAGCTGTCATCGCCAAGAGAGAAAACACTGGGCTGGATCCTTTGACCTCCTCCTTGGGAGTGACCCCTTGTTAATGGAAGAGGACACCCTTTGGTTTCCAACCGTTAGTAGATCTCTAAAGTGACAAAAAAAATCCCAACTTCAAGTGTACACTATTGGGCATCCGAACTTGCTGAGACTGAGAGAGAAGAAGATTTTGGGGTCATGGTGGACAGCTCATGCTGCAGTGGTGAAAAAGGCAAACTCTGTGCTAGGGATTATTAGGAAAGGGATTGAGAATAAAACAGCTGATAGTATAATACCTCTGTATAGATCTATCATGCAGCCTCATTTCAAATACTGTGTACAGTTCTGGTCACCATATCAGTTTGGTGAGCCAGTTTGGTGTCGTGGTTAAGTGCGCGGACTCTAATCGGGGAGAACCGGGTTTGCACCTGGCTGGATGACCTTGGGCAAGCTGTAGTTCTGATAAGATACTCTCTGAAAGTTGAAATGCACCCTGGTGGTTTAAAACAAAAACAAAGGTAGAGCTCTGCACTTAGGGTATGTTGCATACAAACTGTGTTTCCATAAAAAGGGGAAAACGTTTTCCTTTGGGAGAAACCCTGCATATGCTCAGAGGTATTGTGTGACCCTTGGACTTTTTACTCCAAAAAGGAGGGGGGAACTGTTTACCTTGGGCAAGCCGTAGTTCTGATAAGAGCTATCCTTGAAAAAGAGCCTTTTCTGTCAAGAGCTCTCTCAGCCCCACCTACCCCACAGGGTGTCTGTTGTGGGGAGGGGAAGGGAAAGGAGTTTGTAAGCCGCTCTGAGACACCTTTGGGTAGTGAAGGGCGGGGTATAAATCCAATCTCTTCTTCTTCTTCAAAGGGACATTGAAGAGCTGGAAAAAGTACAGAGGAGGGCAACCAAGATGATGAGCGGTTAGGAGCACCTTCCCTAGGCAGAAAGGCTGAAGAGTCTGGGACTTTTCAGTTTAGAAAAGAGATGACTAAGGTGGGAACATGATAGAGGTTTATAAAATTAGGCATGAGGTAGAGAGAGTTGACAAAGAACTTTTTCTCCTCCCCCCAGAAGACTACAACTCAAGGGCATCCCATGAAGCTGATGGGCAGTAGGTTCAGGATGGACAAAAGGAAATACTGCTTTATACAGAGAGTGATTAAAATGTGAAATTCGCTGCCAGCGAATGTCATGATGGCCACAGGAAAAAACAGCTTTAACAGGGGATTAGATCAAGTCATGGAGGGATAGGTCTATCAGTGGCTACTATCCATGGTGGCTGAGGGGAAACTCCACATTCAGAGGCACTAATCCTCTGAATCCCAGAGCCAGGAGGTAACAACACGGGAATGCCTCAGTCTCTATGCCCTGTTGTTGGCCCTTCATGGGAACTAGCTGGCCGCTGTGTGAGACAGGATGCTGGACTAGGTGAACTATCGGTCTGATCCAGCAGGGCTCTTCTTACGTTCTTATGATACCCTACCTCTTAGGGTTCAATCCCCAGCGTCTCCAGTTAAAAGGACCAGGCAGAAGGTGATGGGACGGACCATTGTCAGTCTGAGTAGACAATACTGACTATGATGGATCAAGGGTCTGGTTCAGTAGAAGGGCATCTTCATGTGTGTTCATATGTGTTTAAATGGGTTTTCAAGTGTCTGGGTGTTTGTGGTTGCTGAGGGTTGGAGGTGGGGTTGTGCTACGATTTATGTTTGGAAGACAGAAGTGAGAGGAAGGCAAGGCAATTAAGGGGCAGGGAGGGGCGGAGCACATTTGTTGGTTGAGGGTGCTCTTGAATCAGTGCGTATGGCTGGAAACTCCGATTTCTTCTGTAATGCACAGCACCTTTTTGTGGCACCACTTGCAACCTTTCCTTGAGATGTAAGAGCTGGCCACGGTAAGCCTTGATCTGATTTCACCTTGGCTAGAATCTGACCATGTAAACTATGTTATTATTAATTATTATTATGGCAGTGTGTGTGGTATATAGCCAGGAGATCCTAAGATTATCTGGCATCCAGAAGTTCTAGCTCTTTTAGCATTATGTACCACTAGGTGGCGATCTAGGCTTGTTTTTAAGGCAAGAGACATTTCAGAGGTGGTTTGCCATTGCCTGCCTCTGTGTCATGACCCTGGTATTCCTCCCAAATACTAGCCAAGGCCAACCCTGCTTAGCTTCTGAGATCTGATGAAATTCGGCTGTCCTGGGCTATCCAGGTAAGGGCTGCAAACTGTGGGTCAGCATATGAAGACCGTTCAGGAGCTTTAGCTGACTCGGGTGTTAAAAGAGGTTCGCTGGTTGCTAATCTTCTTCTGGGTACAGTTCAAAGTGCTGTGTCTTTCTTTTAAAGGCCTACATGGCCTAGAGCAGAGTGCTTGAAAGACAACTACTGGTGGCACCACCCTGCCTGCTGGTTTTTCATCTCAAGCTCTGTTCCATATGCTCCCACCTATAGAAGTGTGTGTGGGGGGAAGCAGTCAGAAGACAGTGTTTATTTTACGGCGGCCCCATTCATGGAATGCTCTCCTCTCTAGTTTCTTATAGGGCGCTTTCACACGCATGAAATAAGGCACTTTAAATTCACTTTGAATGCACTTTGCAACTGGATTTTTGCTGCGTGAAATGGCAAAATGCACTTGCAAGTGGTCACTGAACAGGACTGAAATTGCATTACCCTGCCACATATTTTGTTAGTCTTTAAGGTGCTACTGGACTCTAGCTCTTTTCTACCACATAATTTAGCATGTGTGAAAGCGCCCCTAGTTTCAGTATGTGATTTAAGACTGTTTAGAATGTCTCCTGCCAACCTAGCAGTTCGAAAGCAAGAACTTGCAAGTAGATAAATAGGTACCACTTCGGTGGGAAGGTAACAGCGTTCCGTGCGCCTCGGTGTTTAGTCATACCGGCCACATGACCACGGAAACGTCTTCGGACAGCGCTGGCTCTTCGGCTTTGGAACGGAGATGAGCACCGCAACCCTAGAGTCAGACTCGACTGGCTTTCGAGCAAGGGAACTTTTACCTTTACTTTAGAATGTCTAGTCCTTCGACTCATTGATCCTGGCCTGTTTTATTCAGCCACGTTTTATTGGTGTTTGTTGTTTTTTAATCTGTAGTTCTGTTTTTATTGACGCTGCCTCCTTTCTGGAACACCGCAGCGCTTCTGATCTGTGTCATGCTGGTTTTTATGTTTGTGTGACTGCATTTTTTAAATTGCTGTGCATGCTGGTTTTAACTGCTTTTTTATTGTTTTCTCATTTCTAAGTCATTAATTATGGTTAGTTAATTTACTTCTCATCTGTGATCCACCTTGAGCAATAGCTGAAAAATAATTTCCAACTTGGGAGACGCCCAACATGCTAGCAGGGCTCTTGCTTGGCACATCATAATGATATACTTGTTGGCCTCCTGGAAAACTTGTGTGGCAGACATCTTTGGATCGCCCGTTTTGTTTTCAGCTCTCTGCGGGAATGTGTTTATTCACTGAGACTGGCTTTTCTGCTTGTTCGTTTCTTGTTTAAGGCTTAATACAGCTGAGACTGATAACATTTTGCAGCTTCTGAAGCTGCTATGAAGAGTCCTTGAAATGTTCTCTGAAGACCTCTAATTAATTAGTAAAGACCTGGATTTGAAAAGCCTCGGATATCATACAACCATTAATTTCCATCTATTATTATTATTATTATTATTTCTATTATTAGTATTATTATTATAATTATCCTTCCTCCTTTGTTGTTCAGTCACACAGTCGAGTCCGACTCTTCGCGACCCCATGGACCAGATCACGCCAGGCCCTCCTGTTTTCCGCCATCCTCTAAGTTTGCTCAATTTCATGTTCGTTGCATCAATGACACTGTCTAACCATCTCATCCTTTGCTGTCTTCTTTGACCTTCAATCTTTCCCAGCATCAGGGTCTTCTCCAGTGAGTGCTCCCTTCTCATTTGGTGGCCAGAGTATTTGAGCTTCAGTTTCATTATCTGGCCTTCCAGGGAACAGTCAGGGTTGATTTCTTTTAGAATTGACTGATTTGATCTTCTTGCAGTCCAAGGGACTCTCAAGAGTCTTCTCCAGCACCATAGTTCAAAAGAATCTATTCTTCGGCGCTCGGCCTTCCTTATAGTCCAACTCTCGCAGCCATACGTGACTACTGGGAATCCTTCCTCCTGCCCCTCATCAAATAAGTGATCTGGCCATGGTGACTCATGTTCTGATTACATCTAGGTTAGATTACTGCAGGGGTCCCTAACCTTTTTGAGCCTGTGGTCACTTATAGAATTCTGACATGTGGTGGACACAGCCACAAAATGACTCCACAGCTTCAGTCACATGGAATTATCTGCCACAAGAAATGGTGGTGGCTTCCAGAGGGAATTGGGTAAACATGGAGCAAAGGTCCATAGAGGAAACTTTCTGTCTGGGGCAGTGATGCTCTGTCTTCTTGGTGCTTGGGGAGCAACAGTGTGTGTGGGGGGGCCTTCTGAAGTTCTGACCCCTCTGGTGGACCTCCCGATGACACCTGGGTTTTGGCCAGTGTGTGACACAGAGTGTTGGACTGGATAGGCCATTGGCCTAATCCAAATGGCTTCTCAAATCACTGTCTAAAAACACACTGTAAGGTGGGGCGTTACTTCAGTGTTCAAGGTGTGGCATCGTGGTGCATTTTACAGAAACAAACAGAATTTGGATTGGGGCTAGTAAACCAAACGCCACTCTGCCAGTTAAGACTTCGCACGTCCTTTTGAATAGGAATTTGGGTGCTCATTGGAAAAGATGCTGCAGCTCTCAAGTTTTCCCCGCTAGTTCCACTTCACATTAAGCTGCCTCATACTGAATCAGACCCTTGGTCCATCGAAGTCAGCGCTGTCTACTCAGACTGGCAGCAGCTCTCCAGGGTCTCAGGCTGAGGTCTTTCCATCACGTACTGCCAGGTCTTTTAACTGGAGATGCTGGGGATTGAACCTGGGACCTTCTGCATGCCAAGCAGATGCTGACTGAGCCACAGCCCCTCCCTACTTCCTGGATCTTTTGTTCACTGCGGTTGTTCTACCACACTGGAAGGTTGTGGTGCCTGGTAGGGTATCAGAGGAGGGCTGTGTTCAAACACCTGTTCCGCCATGAAACTGAGTCACATTTAGTTAGTCACATACTGAGTCTTGCCTGCCTCACAGGTTCGTTGTGGGGATTAAATGGGAGTGAAGGGGGAAATGTACACTCTCCTAAGATCCTTAGACAACAGGCAAGACAAACATTTAATAAAATGAATAAAATTTATTTATCATTTGGCAGAGTTGCACACAGGAAGCATATAATAATATAAAATATGTAACCAAGCTGATACAATGGGTGTGCAGGCCGATTGGGAAATCCCCCTAATATCTAAATTTTCAATCCACTCAATCACAGCTGGAGAGAGTTCAAAGAGCTCCATCACATCTCCCTGGAAAGCACGAGGCTCACATCCCTGTGACAGATGGAAAATAATTTGGCGGGCTGCACCACAATCACATTCGGGTATCGCAGTATTTTGCCACATTTAAAAAACAGGTCTACACAACTGCCAAAGCCTGTTTGTAAGCCATCTTCCATACTTTATGTGGCAAGTCAAATCCTGCGGGCCTTTCATTGGTGTTTATCAGGTTATGGATATCGAGTGGAACTGATTGCATCCATGTTCACGATCATTCATTCCCTAGATTGAAATTTTGTGATTGCAGGATGTGTACAGATCTTATTGCTGGTGTATCGGCCCACAGCAGCCATGTCTTTGTAGACAGGCAACTCTCTGTTCTCAATTATCTTTCTATATTCAGGTAACATCTTGTCTGCAGAGATGCAGGGGAAGCGATGTGGATGAATAAAATAAAATGGAGAAAGGGAAATTAGGAAAGCCCCTTTGGTCTTCCTGAAGGAAGATTAAAGTTATACTCTCTGAAAGTTGAAGTGCACCCTCGTGGTTTAAAACAAAAACAAAGGTAGAGCTCTGCACTTAGGGTATGTTGCATACAAACTGTGTTTCCAGAAAAAGGGGGAAACGTTTTCCTTTGGGAGAAACCCTGCATATTCTCAGAGGTATTGTGTGACCCTTGGACTTTTTACTCCAGAAAGGAGGGGGGAACTGTTTACCTTATGTGGGAATTTGGAGGAAGCACCTTGCACATGCTTAAAAGCATGGAAGGGAAAAACATTCCCGGTTTATGCGGGGTAGTGAGGGGAAGCACTCTGCCCATGCTCGGAGGCTCCAGACTTGGATTTTTGTTGCAAGCGACGTCGGAGCGGCCAGCAGAGGGCCCCGGAGTGCACAGAAGGAGCGGACCGAAACTCGCCCTCCTCTGGAGCAGGAAAGGGTCGCGCTTTTCCCCCGGCGGCCGCGTTTGCATCCGGGAGAGGAGCAGGGAAAGAAAGGAGGGGGACCCCGCACGGATCCCGGCAGCGAGGAAAGGAGGGAGGCGGAGCAGGGTCAGGCCTGGGGAGGGTCGGGCGGGTCAGGGCCCCCCCCCCCACAAGCGGCATCTTAGACTCTTCCTCCTTCTCTGCCCCTTTGCAATCAAAGGCGTCCCTTTGTCCAAGTGGCTCCGGGGCGGGGGGATGGATGCGGCACACCTGGGACAGGTAAGAGGTTGCGGGGCGGAGCATGGAGGGGCCGCGGTTCAACGGTAGAGCCTCTGCTTGGCATGCAGGAAGGCCCGGTGGAAGGTGATGTGAAAGATGTCAGCCTAAGACTTTGGAGATCTGGCAGCCTGAGCAGACAATACCGACTTCAATGGACTTCATGCATGTTAGTGGGTGGGCTGGAGTGGGGGTGGGATTGTTGTTCAGTCGCACAGTCGAGTCCGACTCTTCGGGACCCCATGGACCAGATCCCGACAGGCCCTCCTGTCTTCCGCCGTCCTCTGAAGTTTGCTCAGTTTCATGTTCGTTGCATCTGTGACACTGTCCATCTAGACCAGGGTGGGATTGATCGGTAGACAAATCCCCAGCCCGCAACGGGAGAGACTAATTTTTTGTTTTAGGACCAACAAAAGTATCCCAGGATAGTGAGCAAAGATAGTGTTTATAGAAAAAGAAAACCAACAAACCCTGGAGCGGCATTAATGCTGGTCTGTTTATTTATTATGCAAGATCATAGAGAGCAGCCAAGTAATACTTGGGGACTAGGGACATCCTTGATTAATGAAAATTGTCACAATCTAGAAGCTGAACTCATCACCATGGCAGCCTTAGTATAAGGCACAGCCATGAAAATACCCCTCCAGCAAGAATTCAGAGAATTTCTCTTTGAACAAATTCTCGGAAGTTCTAGGGCAGCCTCCTAAGTTCCTTCCTAAATTTTCAGAATCTCATTAATGACATTTTCTTGTTCCTTCCAGGCTGCTGGAGACCCCAAAAACGGGTAAGATCCAGACTCTTTCTTGCTGTTTTCAGTCTGTGCTGAGCTTGAATCCTGCCGGGGGGGGGGGGGGGTCAGGATTTGCTGCTGGAAGACTAGCTGATTTCCCTTCTGAGGGAGGAGACTAGAGCTGGGGAAGGGGAAATGTCCCATTATGCCAGTTTTACAGCAAGACTCGGACATTCCCTCTTGCACCCAACAGGTGGAGGGAGAGCAAGACGGCCACAATGGGCAGAGGGGAGAATAAGATGGCCAGAAGAATAAACAAGATGACCACAGGCATAAACAGCTTTAACAGGGGATTTGACAGATTCATCGAGGATAGGTTTTATCAATGGCTTCTAGCCATGGTGACTGAGGGGAACCTCCACATTCGGAGGCACTAATCCTCTGAATCTCAGAGCCAGGAGGCAACATCCAGGGACGGCCTCGACCTCTGTGCCCTGTTGTGGCCCTCCAGAGGAACTGGTTGGCCACTGTGTGAGACAGGATACTGGTCTAGATGGACATAAAGAGTGATTAAAATGTGGGATTCGCTGCCAACAGATGTAGGGATGGCCACAAGAATAAACCAGTTTGAAAAGGGAGTTAGATAGACTCATGGAGGATGAGTAACAATGTCTACTAGCCATAGTGGTTGAGGGGAACCTCCACAGTCAGAGGCACTAAACCTCTGAGTCCCAGAGCCAGGAGGCAACCTCAGGGGGAAGACCTTGGCCTCTATGCCTTGTTGCTGGCCCATTCAGGGGAACTGGTGGGCCACTGTGTGAGACAGGCTGCTGGACTACATGGACTATTGTTCTGATCCAGTTGGGCTCTTCTTACGTTGAGATAGCACCCAAGTCTTCCTGCTTAGGCTCCTGAATGTGAACCTTTGAAGCTGCCTGCTCCTGAGTCTGGTCACTGGCCCCTCTAGCTCAGAGTTCTCTTCTCTGACTAGCCCAGGAAGGCTTTTCGCAGCTCCTGTGCCTAAGATCCTTTGCTTGGGGATGCTGGGGATTGAACTTGGGAGCTTCTATGTGCAAAGCAGGTGCTCCAGCACTGAGCCACACCTCTTGAGCCAAGGGCCTCATCACCTTTTGCCAATCCTTTCCTACATGTAAGAAGGGCCGGGGAAATACAGAGCCACAAGAGAACTCCGATTGCATGTCCCTATTGTTGATTCTTCTTTGATTCTTTGGTTTTAATGCCACATGTTTATACTCTGCTGAGCCCCAATCACGGTGCTACTTGTCCTCACGGCAGAACTTTGGTCCCAAGCATAAATGGTAGCTTCACCAAAGTTATCCAAAAAAACACATGGAAAGAATGAGTCATATGAACCATCTATTCACATAGATCACAGTAACAACCCATAAATACAGAACAAAGTTGGAGGAGTCCAGTGACACCTTTAAGACCAACAAAGTTTTACCCAAGGTATCCGCTTTTATGTGCACGTGCACTTCTTCAGATACAGTCATAAATACAGAGAACTTTGATATAACAATTCCACAAAACATTACGTACCAAATCTGACCATGACAAAAATATTTAACCACATACAATTCAACAGGTATACTCAAACCAGGTCGATTATCAGTCTGCAATCATTCAAATGATCCACTTTATATCTGTTTGGGCCAAAAGTACCAATAAATGTACTCAATCCAAACTTCCAATAGATTTCATGGTCCACTACTCCTTTCGAATATGGATCAAAAGAGTCCCACAAACCTGAACAAATGAGGACGTAGCGCCCGCTCTTCACCTGTTCAATAACAATCTTCTTCATAGTCATAAGATACTCCATTTGCCTGTTGAAATAATCTATCATCACCCAACTGAGGCTCCAAGGTTGTACTTGTGGGGTCTGGGTAAAGAAGAAGAACGTCTCTGGCTGTTGTGGGAGTAGTGTGGGCCCAAGGAGACTTAGACAGAGGATAGAAAGTTTGTCACTGGGTTGGAACCAGTGTTCCCTCTAAGCTAAGTGTGAGCTAGCTCACCGTTTTTTAGCCTCCAGCTCACGCATTTTTGTCTTAGCACAGGACGGACAGCTTCAGAGCAAACTAATTTATGCAGCAGGCAAATCGCTCGCTCACAACTTTAATGCCAGTAGCTCACAAAGTCAAATTTTTGTTCACAAGACTCCACAGCTTAGAGGGAACATTGGTTGGAACTGTGAAAAGAAAAGCCGGTAGCACCTTTAGCAGGTCATGTTGGGCAGAGGGAGAGATGGAACTGGGGAGCCTGAGGCCTAGAGGAGGTAGCACAAGCCCTTAGGGATTGGTGTGTGTTTGTGTGTAGAGGGAGAGAGCAAAACTGGGCACTTAGGACAGATCCAAATGGAAAATATCCTGGAAGCAGAGAGGGATGGCGTTGCCAGCAGGGGTGGAGAAGGGCAGCCTGGCAGAGAGAAGTCAGGAATTCAGTGTTCCCTCTAAGCTGAGTTAGTGTGAGCTAGCTCACAGTTTTTGAGCCTCCAGCTCACACATGTTTGCCTTAACTCAGGAAGGATGGCCCCAGAGCAAACTAATGTATGCAGTAGCCAAATCGCTTGCTCACTCACAACTTTAATGCCAGTAGCTCACAGAGTACAATTTTTGCTCACAAGACTCCACAGCTTTGAGGGAGCATTGGTCAGGATGTGTCTCGCAAGCCTAGAAAAGGGGGGGGGGAATTAGAGGTGGACAGTGTGACTCATGGTGGATGGCTTAATTTTATTGCTTCTGCATTTCTCTTCTCTAGCACGGAAGGCACCATGGTCCCAAAGCCTGAACTGGATTGGGCGGAGCTTGAACAGGGGTCCAGCATTCTCAGAGAGAAAAGACCCATCCTTCAGGTGCCACTTCTGGGGTGCAATGGTGAGACTCGCTCTCCCCCCCCACCCCATTTCTAGCTCACCCTTCTGCTCCCTGCGGCTGCCGTGGTTTGCCCTTCAGCTAGCAAAATCTCTGAATTACTCTGTACGTAATACATACCTTTTTATCATCACCAAGTCATCCTACAACCAGTGTGCGAGAGATCTTACAGAGGTGATCAGCCCATGCCTGGGCAGTATGGCTTCAACTGTAGAGGATCGAATGCTGCTCCATCAAATAACATTCACTGAATATAGAAAGTCAGCATGTCAAGGAGAGGGATTCTGACTTAACCTTCTCCCTGGGCTGCTAGTTTTCTGAGGTTATTCATTTCCCCCTTTTTGCAGAATTGAACAGTGCAATCTGAAATCTAGACTGATTTAGAGCTTTTTAAACATTACTTTAGAACAGAGGCCCCCAACCTTTTTGAGCCTGTGGAATTCTGCAGGAGGCGGAGCCAGCCAGAAAATGTCCCCCATAGCTTACCCTTTTGTCACACTGATGATCTTTGTGCTGGGCTGGCACCAGAGCCAGTTTGGTGTAGTGGTTAAGTGCGCGGACTCTAATCTGGGAGAACCGGGTTTGATTCTCCACTCCTCCACTTGCACCTGGCTGGATGGCCTTGGGCAAGCCGTAGCTCTGATAAGAGCTGTTCTTGAAAAAAGAGCAGTTTCTGTCAAGAGCTCTCTCAGCCCCACCTCCCTCACAGGGTGTCTGTTGTGGGGAGGGGGAGGGAAAGGAGTCTGTAAGCCGCTCTGACACACCTTTGGGTAGTGAAGGGCGGGGTATAAATCCCATCTCTTCTTCTCCTACCGAAGCAACATCTTATAAAATCTGCACAGCCAATCAAATCTCCAGTGGCCAATCAAAAGCCTTGCTGGGCAAAATTCCCACCAGGCTCTACCCAATTTCTAAAAACACTTGGGTGCCCAGGGTGTTCCTATTAAAAGGGGATTAGATAGATTCGGGGAGGAGAAGTCTATCAATGGCTACTGGCCATGGTGACCGAGGGGAACCTCCACATTCAGAGGCTCTGATCCTCTGAATCCCAACGCCAAGAGCCAACATCAGGGGAACACCTCCGCCTCAATGCCCTGTTGTTGGCTGTCCAGAGGAACTGGTTGGCCACTGTGTGAGACAGGCTGCTGGACTCAATGGACCACTGGTCTGATCCAGAAGGGCTCTTATGTTCTTATGAAGGCCTCAGCCTCTATGCCGTGTTGTTGGCTGTCCAGAGGAACTGGTTGGCCACTGTGTGAGACAGGCTGCTGGACTCAATGGACCACTGGTCTGATCCAGAAGGGCTCTTATGTTCTTATGAAGGCCTCAGCCTCTATGCCGTGTTGTTGGCTGTCCAAAGGAACTGGTTGGCCACACTGTGAAACAGGATGCTGGGATAGGTGGACTATCGGTCTGATCCAGCAGGGCTCTTCTTGTGTTGTTGGCTGTCCAGAGGAATTGGTTGGGCACTGTGTGAGACAGGATGCTGGACCAGATGGACCACTGGTCTGACCCAGCAGGGCTCTTCTTATGTTCTTAAAGATGCCAGTGGGCACTGGTGTGTTCACAGGTACCATGTTGGAGTCCTGTGCCTTAGAAATTGGAATTATCTATATCTAGCCCCCTTCTGTTGTCTAGGTCGATTGAATCCAGAAGTAGACAAGCCACTGTGGAAACATTCTCAGCCCACTGGAGCTGAACCATAGCAACTTTCTTTCCTCTGCGAATGAAATGTGTCGTCTTCTCCATTTGAATTTTGACTGCCTGCAACTCACACCTGTCTTTATTTCTCCTTGTTTTGGCAGGTCAAGGGCCAGTGACTGAGAAGGAAAGAAAGGAAGAAGAAGATGGAAAAACTCCGAACATAGAAAGTGCTGAACAAGCAGAACTGTCTGGGGAATCGTTAAGAGAAACAGATGGTGAAGTTGCCCAAGTTTCTGAGCAGGACGGGATGTTGGAAAACGAGAGAACTGAATGGCAGGAGAGGATTCCTGCAGGAAGGAGTCGAAGTAAGCCCGTTCTTCATGTACTGAACGATAAAAACACCAGCAAGAGACACTTGACGTGCAGTGAGTGTGGGAAAAACTTCAGCAACACCTCTAACTTGATGGCTCATGAGAGGATCCACACAGGAGAGAAGCCGTACAAGTGCTCCGACTGCGGGAAGACATTCGGGAAGAAGTCAACACTCATCACCCATGAGAGAATCCACACAGAGGAGAAACCATATGAATGTTCCGTCTGCGGGAGGAACTTCAGCCAGACCTCCAGCCTCATTGCCCACGAGAGAATCCACACAGAAGAAAAGCCGTATGAGTGTTCAGAATGCGGGAAGAGCTTCAGTTTGAAATCAAGCCTGGTTGCCCATGAGAGAATCCACACGGGAGAGAAGCCATACAAGTGCTCAGAGTGTGGGAAAAGCTTCAGCCAGAAATCTGCCCTCATTGCACACGTGAGAACACACAGAGGTGAGAAACCTTACACCTGCTCAGCATGTGGGAAATGCTTCAGCCAGAGCTCAAACCTTATTGCGCATGAAAGAATCCACACGGGAGAGAAGCCGTACCAGTGCTCTGATTGTGGGAGAAGCTTCAACTGCAGCTCCAGCCTTATTAGGCACCAGAGGATTCACACTGAGGACAAGCCGTATGAGTGTTCGGACTGCGGGAAAAGCTTCAGTTGCAGTTCCAGCCTCATTAGACATCAGAGAACCCACACAGGAGAGAAGCCCTATGAATGCACGGACTGTGGCAAAACTTTCAGTGTGAGTTCCCAGCTTAGTGTGCATCAGAGGACCCACACGGGAGAGAAGCCATACAAATGCTTGGACTGTGGGAAAAGCTTCAGCGTTAGATCAAGCCTCAGTGCCCACCAGAGAATCCACACTGGTGAGAAACCTTATAAGTGTACGGACTGTCCGAAGAGCGTCTACTTGAGATCTAGTCTCAATGCACACAAAAGAACCCACGGAGGGAAGAAGCCGTATGATTGTGCAGACTGTGGGAAGAGCTTCACTTGCAGTTCAAACCTCATTAGACACCAGAGGATCCATACGGGCGAGAAACCGTACAACTGTGCAGATTGTGGCAAAAGCTTCACCTTGAGTTCAAACCTTATTGCCCATCAGAGGACACATACAGGAGAGAAGCCGTACCAGTGCTCAGACTGTGGGAAATTCTTCAGTGTGAGTTCTCAGCTCAATGTGCACCAGAGAATCCACACGGGAGAGAAGCCGTTTGAATGCTCAGACTGCGGCAAGAGCTTCACTTGCAGTTCGGGCCTTATTAGACACCAGAGGACTCACACGGGAGAGAAACCCTATCAGTGCTCAGACTGTGGGAAAAGGTTCAACCTGAGTTCGAATCTCATTACACACCAGAAGACTCATAGGGGGGAGAAACCCTACAAATGTGTGTACTGTGGGGAAAGTTTCTATACAAGACCAAATTTTGTTGACCATCATAAAGCCAACCATGTAGACGCTGTAAATGTGAACACAGGCACCAGTAGCATTAAGCAGAACTCCCAATCGATTAACTATCAAATAAATTATGTAGGATGGGATTGATGATAGAGGGATTAATGATCCCACAGAAGCATATTCTTGTACGAGAACCCTTTTAATTTAAAAATTGTCTTTCAATAACCAGCATTTTCAAGGTGGCTTACCTAGACATTTTTTAAAAATCCCTGTGATGGGATAGAAGCACCCCTTCCTTCAAAAGGAAATAGTGCTTTACACAGAGAGTGAATTTGCTGCCAGAGGATGTATTGATGGCCATGGGAATAAACAGCTCTAAAAGGGGATGAAATAGATTAATGGAGGAGAAGTCTATCAATGGCTACTGGCCATTGTGGGGGACCTCCACATTCAGAGGCACTAATCTGAATCCCAGAGCCAGGAGGCAAGATCAGGGGAAGGCCTCGGCCTCTATGCTTTGTTGTTGGCCGACCAGAGGAATTGGTTGGTCTCTTTATGAGACAAGATGCTGGACTAGATGGCGCACTGGTCTCATCCAACAGGGCTCTTCTTATGTTCCTCACTCTCAGCATCCTTCCAAGCTGAAACAGAGACAAAAACACAAAGTGGAACCAAAGAACATCGATTAAAAATACAAGAGGATATATTAAAAAGAAACGGAACTAATCTGTTGTGCCTTTACTGCCTTTTCAAGCACTCCCAGGGAAAGGGTCAAATTAGTTTACCGGGGTAAATCATTCCATGAGGTGGGTGCTGCCACCAAAAAGGCCCTGTCACATGTTTCTGCCTGATGAAATGGGTAATTCAGCGTCGGGCTTCATTGGATGATCTATGTCAGGGTCCTGAGAGAAGGCAGTCCTTCAGATACATTGGTCCTGAACTGGTTAGGGCTTTAAAGGTAAAAACCAGCACTTTAATTTACCTCCAGAAACAAACTAGTATACAATGAAGCTGGATCCCAATAGATGCCGTATTTAACAAGCAGCAGGAACATCATGAAATGAGTGGGAGATGTGCAAGAGCAGTTGTGCAGGAGACCTTCCCATGGGATTGTGCCCCAGCAATCACTTCTCATACTTGCCCCATACCTTTCTGTTTGGACCATGATGGACGATCTTTGGATAGGTGCAAAAATGTCCACCTCTTGGGTTCTGTGCCTTTTGTAACATTTCATTTTGAGAAAACTATTTCTGATATGTTTGAAAGTATGAGAAGGAGTCCTTAAACTGTTTCAGGCATTTCGTGTAGCAGAGCACCAAATGAAAATGATAGGGAAAAGGTCTAACAATCCAGAAAAAAAATAACAGTGTTGTTTTTTAAATAAAAAAATGTCTGGTCTTTGTATGAGACACCATGTTTCAGGTATCAAGTAACAGTGGTGTTTGGTGTAGTGGTTAATCTGGGAGCGGACTGTAATCTGGGAGAACCGGGTTTGATTCCCCACTCCTCCACTTGCAGCTGCTGGATGACCTTGGGCAAGCCATAGTTCTGGCACAGCTGTTCTCTCAAGGACAGTTCTGTCAAGAGCTCTCTCAGCCCCGCCTACCTCACAGGGTGTCTGTTGTGGGGAGGGGAAGGGAAAGGAGTTTGTGAGCGCTCTGAGACACCGTTGGGTAGTGAAGGGCGGGGTACAAATCCAATCTCTTCTTCTTCTTCCCCACTCCTCCACTTGCAGCTGCTGGATGACCTTGGGCAAGCCATAGTTCTGGCACAGCTGTTCTCTCAAGGACAGTTCTGTCAAGAGCTCTCTCAGCCCCGCCTACCTCACAGGGTGTCTGTTGTGGGGAGGGGAAGGGGAAGGAGTTTGTAAGCCGCTCCAAGTGAAGGACAGGGGATAAATCCAATCTCTTTTTCTTCTCTTCTTCTAAAAAAGCTGCTGAAAATTGAGGGATGAAGCAGTGGTACAGCAGCATCTAGAAGCACATTTCTTTTGCCTGACATATGAGCTGATGAAAGTCATTAATTTCCTGCCTTTCTGAAAAGCACTACTGAAACTCAAAGATGTAACTAGGGATGGGCACGAACAGGCTCACAAACGGAAATTTGTGATGGATTTTGGGCACTTTGTGGTTTGTGAACCGAAGTTCACGGCAGGTCTACTGTCATGAACTTTCCACTAACTTTAAAACAGGTCTGGTGGGGAAAGATGCTGGACCCCATGCTCTGAACGGCGCTTTTGCTTCTCATGCTAATTGCTTGTTTTACTGCAGGGGCCCATTTGAACCGGCCTGCCAGTTGCTCAGTTTACCTCAGGCTGAGGTCGGGTTCTCCGCAGCCAGGTGGTGGCTGGAGATCTCCTGGGATGACGATTACAATTGACCTCCAGGGGACAGAGGCCAGTTCACCTGGAGGAAAATGGCCGCTTTGGAAGGTGGGCTCTATGGCATTATAATCCACTGAAGTCCCTCCCCACCCCACCCCTCGCCTTCCCCAGACTCCACCCCACCCCCCAAATCCCCAGTTATTTCACAATCCGGAGCTGGCAACCCTGGCCTGCCAGTTGTTCAATATACCTCAGGCTGAGGCTTTCAACAGTTGCCAACCTCCAGGTGGTGGATGACGTTCTAGTGGGATTACAACTCATCTCCAGGTGACAGCGCTCAGTTCACCTGGAGAAAGTGGCTGCTTTGGAGGGAGGGAGGAGAGGAGGAGGAGATTGGATTTTTACCCCGCCCTTCACTACCCAAAGGTGTCTCAGAGCGGCTTACAAACTCCTTCCCCTTCCCCTCCCCACAACAGACACCCTGTGAGGTGGGTGGGGCTGAGAGAACTCTGACAGAAACTGCTCTTTTTCAAGGACAGCTGTGCCAGAGCTTGTGGCTGACCCAAGGTCACATCAGCAGGTGCAAGTGGACGAGTGGGGAATCAAACCCGGTTCTCCCAGATTAGAGTCCGCACACTTAACCACCAGTGTTCCCTCTAAGCTGAGTTAGTGTGAGCTAGCTCACAGTTTTTTAGCCTCTGGCTCACACATTTTTGTCTTAGCTCAGGAGGGATGGCTCCAGAGCAAACTAATTTATGCAGCTGCCAAATCTCCTGCTCACAACTTTAATGCCAATAGCTCACAAAGTAGAATTTTTGCTCAAAGGGCTCCATAGCTTAGAGGGAACATTGTTAACCACTACACCAAACTGGCTCTATGGCATTGTTCAGTCGCACGGTCGAGTCCGACTCTTTGCGACCCCATGGACCAGATCACGCCAGGCCTTCCGGTCTTCTGCCGTCCTCTGAAGTTGGCTCAACTTCATGTTCGTTGCATCTATGACACTGTCTAACCATTTGATTCCAGATGCAGTAACGGCAGCTTTGCCATCCCCGTCTTCTTTGACCTTCAATCTTTCCCAACATCAGCGTCTTCTCCAGTGAGTGCTCCCTTCTCATTGGGTGGCCAAAGTATTTGAGCTTCAGTTTCATTATCTGGCCTTCCAGGGAACAGTCAGGGTTGATTTCTATGGCATTAGACCCCGTTAAAGTCCCTTCTGCAAACCCCACCCTTCTTGGGCTCCATCCTCCAAATCTCCAGGTATTTCACAACCTTGAGCTTGCACCCTAGGCTGAGGCCCATTTGAACTGAGTTGCTGAATTTACCTCAGGTTGAGGCTTTCAAGTCAGGTTGCCAGCCTCCAGGTGGGGCCAGGACATCTGGAATCACAACAGCTCTCCAGACTAACACAGATCAGTTCCCCTGGAGAAAACGGATGCTTTGGAGGGTGGACTCCATAGCCATTATAGGTTGCTGAGGACCCTCCCTCCCTAAATCTCCAGAAATTTCCCACACCGGAGTTGGCAACCTTACCCTCCACACAGTCCGCTTTGAACCAGTCTGTGCATTGATCAATTTACTGAAGGCTGAGGCCACTGAAGGAACGCCAGCTTGATTTATTTCAGGCTTGAGGCCTGAAACCTGCCAGCTTTTACCTCCACTGGCCTTTTTTGAATCTTTTCTGTCCCTCCATATTGTAAATATGAGGATTTTTGTTCTTCTTTCTTCAGGGCAAAAGGCAGACATCAGTCTGGTCAGCTGAGAGTCACTACATGTGGGCAGAGGTCACCAAAAGACTGAGCCAGCGAAGTCTCCAAAGGGCTTTTCTGGATCAGGTATAGGAGGCTGACACACCAAACAGCTCCTAGGAGCAAATGGGAATCACTAAGGAGTGCCCCTTCCTGAAGAGCCCTTTCTGGAGCACTCTCTCTCTCTCTCCCCTACTACAGCAGCAACATCTTTTTCACGGAGTTTATGTGTCAGGATCCACAGCAAAACAAAGAAGTACATGCTTCCAGGAAGGTTTTACTTTTATTGAAAAGCCATAGATGCAGTAACATGAACACTGTTAGGAATGGCGGGTTACCTATGCGCATAATAGGATATAGGGCATTCGTATGCACCCCCCCTCCATGTAGTACCCAATTAGATGGGCTCCCGCGCGGGGGCATTTGGCAGATAACTAATGGCTGCAGAAGCTGGGAAAGGTAAGAAGCTTCCCACGAATTCCAGACACACCAACTCCTCCAGTGGCCTTGAGAGATATGCGTTACAGCCAAGATGCAATTAAGCGCATGGGAAGGAGTGCAGAGCAATTGGAAACACACACCACACTCATGGCAGCATTCCTGACATTATGTCTCAAATGTCAGTCAAATGAGGGGAATTCAAAAATGGCAACTTTCCCCTATCGCTACTGCCCCCCCAATGTGTAGGAAAACCGCATCAGTTGGACTTCTGTCTGCAAAAGACACATAAGGAAGCTTATTTACTTAATTTGTACCGTGTTTCCCCGAAAATAAGACACTGTCATATTTATTTTTTCTCAAGAAGACACACTAGAACTTATACCACAAATGCATAGAAATCCTGCTAGGGCTTATTTTTGGGGTAGGTCTTATTTTCGGGGAAACAGGGTACCTCGCCTTTCTCCCCAAAGGGGACCCAAAGCAGCTTAAATCATCCTACACCACTTTGGTTAAGAGCGTAGACTCTAATCTGGGAGACCCAGGTTTGATTCCCCACTCTTCCACATGCAGCTGCTGGTGTGACCTTGGGTCAGTTGCAAGTTCTCTCGGAGCTGTTCTCTCAACGGGAGTTCTCGAAGAGCTCTCTCAGTTCCACCAACCTCACAGGGTGTCTGTTGTGGGGAGAGGAACGGAAAGGAGATTGTAAACCACTCTGAGACTACAAGTGAAGGGCAGGGTATAAATCCAATCTCCTCCTCCTTCTCCTCCTCCTCCCTCCATTTTATCCTCATAACAACCCTGTAAGGTAGGTTCCCAGCAAGTGTGTGCTGAATGAGCAGGCATTTGGAGAGGCTGGGCTTTGCAAGATTGTGTCCAGCATTTCATAAATCAGCTGATCCAAAAATATATTGTTGTCAACTTTTGCTTTGTGGCAAAAGCCCTGTGCTTTGAGCAGATACACAACAGGAGGAGGTTTGTACAGTGAAGCTTTCTCCTAGGATGACATCTATAGGTTGAAAAGAGTCCCCTTCCTGCTTGTTAAACGGCCATTTAAAAATGGCAACCATAAAGATACTTCCTATACGTGGTTGCCAACTTGCTCACAAACCCATGTGCTTGTGCTACATTGTGTAGACCTCCATAACCCATCATGCTGATCTCCCTGGCATACAAATGTATGATTTTATGTTAAAGGCACAAGAATGTGTCGGACTGCTGGGCCGGAGGGGGTCAGTTGGCAACTGAATGTGCCCCCTCTCTCTTTGGGCATTCCTGACCTGCAAAGTAGAAAAGAGCAAGAGTCCAATAGCACCTTAAAAGACTAACAAAATTTGTGGCAAGATATGAACTTTTGTGAGTCACTGCTCGCTTCTTCAGATACAGCCAGAATGGGAGTGCATCTGTCCTATATATTGGAAAGTGGAGTGATTTCAGATGCCAAATGACGTTGGCAGGCAAACGACAATAGCGGGTGAATGACAACAGCAGGCATGACTGGATTCGGTGTGAGATGCAGAGGGGTCGTAGGCATGGAGAAATCAGCATTGGTACCGAGACAGGGAACCTCGCTCTCGATTCAGACCAGGAGGACGCATTGCCTTGAGCTTCATTTTCAGTCGCAATGCAGCAGTCTCTCTTTGAAATTCCTTTGTAAGAGAACAATCACGCCAGCTATTGTCATTCTCACATTCTAGCTGTATCTGAAGAAGTAAGCAGTCCTGACAGCTTCTTGTTGTTCAGTCGCACAGTCGAGTCCGACTCTTCGCGACCCCATGGACCAGATCACGCCAGGCCTTCCGGTCTTCCGCCGTCCTCTGAAGTTGGCTCAACTTCATGTTCGTTGCATCTACGACACGGTCTAACCATCTCATCCTTTGCCGTCCCCGTCTTCTTTGACCTTCAATCTTTCCCAGCATCAGGGTCTTCTCCAGAAAGCTTCTACCTTGCCACAGATTGTGTTAGTCTTTAAGGTGCTGCTGGACTCTGGCTCTTTTCCTCTGCTACAGACAGACTAACATAGATACCACTTTTGATCTATGTCCAGCAAAGTAATGCTTTGACAAACCCAAGAAGAGCCCTGCCGGATCGGCCCTGGAGTCTATCTAGTCCAGCATCCATTCTTGCCCCCATGCAAAAGCCAACCGGTTGCCTTGGAGGGCCCAACCAAACAGGGCGTAGAAGCCGAGGTCTTTCCCCGACGCCTTCCCAGTCCCGGCATTGTATCCGTCGTTTTGCAGTCTGCCTGTTCCCACAAGAGGGCTCTCGAGGCGCCTCCGAGCGACGAAGGAGAGACTTCTCCTCGTCTCTCTGGCCAGGGCTGGGCGACACCCAATCGCTTGCAGAAGTCGTGAGGAAGGAAGGACGTCGGAGAGTGGAGACTAATTCCGTGTGCCCCTCCTGCACTGAGGCTCAAGACAGGGGCTGCCGCCTTCTCCTCCTCCCCCCCTTCCTCCTACATCTGGAACAGCTGGAGAGAGCAGCGACTGTCTTGCCCCACGCCTCCGCCACAGTCAGGGGACCCACTTGGGCAGAGCTGTGCGCTGGACCCCACTGCAGGGGGCTGCCCCGCGATGGTGGAAGCACTTTTAGGACACCTCCTGGTTTAACTGAAAACCCCTCCTGAAACCTCTCCCCTCCCGGCCGTGCTCCAAAGCAGTGTAAACAAAGCATATCCAGTGTAACTCCGGATCAAGGGAGATGGCTGCCTTGGGAACTGGGCAGGTAAGGGCAGGCTAAGGGGGTCTGTTTAATGTTGTCGCCTTGCTTGGAAATGCATTTTTGGAGGTTTGGGTATTTTGATCGGGGGGAGGGCAGAATTTGACCCTAGGCAGAGCTTACCAAGCGGGGGATCTTCCGGAGTTTGACTCCTGCAACTATGCAAAGAGTGCTAAACTACAATTACATAGGCGTAATCTTCGTGGGGGCGGCGGGGCTTCAGCCCCCGCCGAAATTTTCAGGAAAGTGCTCAGCCTCCCCCGGGAGTCACCCTTGCTCCTAGCACAGCAATGCCTCTGGCCCAGCCCCAGCCCCCCCCGGGAAATTGGAAAGTCTACACCCTTGCCTACAAATACCTGGAGATCCTGGTAGTTCAATAGAACCTCAAGGCCAGTTTCCGGTAAAGGTAGGCTGAAAACTATAAATGAATCAATATAGACGTTTGAGCGCTGTAAGGACTTTTTGGGGAATGATGGTCAAACAAACCAGACGTGCCCATCCCAAGGTGGCATTGGGTTGCCAGCAGCCCAAAGGGCATGGTGGGGTGGGAATCCTGTCCCTTTAACAAAGTCTTAATAGGAGGCTACTTATCAGGTGCTGGTTTTGACCCCATGCCCTGAAAACCTGTTGCCCATTTCCACACATGAAGCCTCTGTTACAGGGACAGGACACTGTGTGTATGTTTCTTTAAGAGTATTGTATATAAACCAGTAGTAGGAAGAGGGAGTGGTTGCAAGCTGTAGGCGTTTTTATACTGTGTGACTGAGCATAATAAAGCTAACTTGGAAAACGGATGAGGAGGCATTTTATTACAACAGACACTTTTCTCTGGAAACCCAAATAGTGGATTCAGCTTGACATCTTTTTTTTCAACAATTTAGGTACTCCCGCAAACTAAGACCCAGGACCAGTGTTCCCTCTAAGCTGAGTTAGTGTGAGCTAGCTCACATTTTAGCCTCTGGCTCACACATTTTTGTCTTAGCTCAGGAAGGATGGCCCAAGAGCCAACTCATTTATGCAGTAGCCAGATCACTTGCTCACAACGTTAATGCCAGTAGCTCACAAAGTAGAATGTTTGTTCACAAGACTCCACAGCTTAGAGGGAACATTGCCCAGGACCTGTCTTTCTTCACTGACCATGTACACTGTTAGCCCTAGATGGGTCGCCGTGTTAGTCTATCTGTAGCAGTAGAAAAGAGCAAGAGTCCAGTACCACCTTGTTGTTGTTGTTCAGTCGCACAGTCGAGTCCAGCTCTTCACGACCCCATGGACCAGATCACGCCGGGCCTTCCTGTCTTCCGCCGTCCTCTGAAGTCTGCTCAATTTCATGTTTGTTGCCTCTTAAAGATTAACAAAATCTGTGGCAGGGTAGGAACTTCCGTGAGAGACTGCTCACTTCTCTAGCTCCTTAAAGAGTAACAAAGTTTATGGCAGGGTATGCGCTTTCATGAGTCACTGTTATCTGAAGAAGTGGCTCGTGTGAAAGCTCTGCGCGGCCACACATTTTGTTAGTCTTGCTCTCTTCTACTGCTGGTAGCTCTGTTGACATGTTACAGTGAATGCATTTACACCCTACAAGTATGTGTGGACGTCTGTTTGTAAGAAAGAGCCAATGCACGTGCACTTTACAGGGGGGGGGGATCAGCTCAGAGTTGTTTATTCTCCCCTCCACACTTGTAATGCTCCGGACTCTATACACACACAAGACATTTCCGAGCATTCTGTCTCACACTCCTGTCACACGGTAGTGTGATGAAGAAGCCAGGTTAGGGCTATGGTGATGAAGGGGTGGGGCTATGCAAATTGGTGCTAACTTGGGTTTTTAATATGGCTGATGGGAAGGTTAGAAAGAGCATTGTCCAGGGATCCCAGCTTGGCTCCCTTTTCTGCTTTCTCACCAGGAGCCATAAAAGCAAAAGGGGACCAGGACAGGCGATATTGTTTTGTCGTGGTGGCTTTTTTTTTTTTTTAAAGCATGAAAAGCAGTGTTGGTTCTGGTTTGGTTTGGTTTAGCTTGTATCTAAGCATCATATTGGCATTTTCCTCCCTCCCTTAGAGGTAGAGAGCATGCCATAGGCTTGCCAAGTATAGCGGGGACACTTCCTACCACAAGCCCGGATAGGGCTACCAGCTGCTAGTTTAGAAATGCCTGGAGATTTGAGGGTGGAGCCTGGGAGAGTGGGGCTTAGGGAGAGGAGGGACCTCGGCAGGATATAAAGCCATGCAGTCCACCTTCCAGAGTAGCCATTTTCTACGGGAGAAATTTAACACATGGTTTATATAAATAAATAAGTAAGAAATGAGATGTAAAAATAGATGAGGTGCAATTCCAGGAGATCTCCAGCCCTCGCCTGGAGGTTGGCATCCCTAACAGACTCCCACCACCATTCTGAAGCCTGGAAGGAGAGAAAAGTAGAAAAATCACTGTCATGGTTACATGTGGGCGAAACCTGGAAGTGACATCATGCTGTTCTAAAGTGCCGTGGCGTCACTTCCTGGTTTGGCCTGGAAAGGACATCATATTCTGTCAACATGATGGTGCCCCAAATATCCCCCTTCCCAGTCTCCTGTCAGTTGCCAGTCATTGTCTTGGCAAACCTTAACGTGACAAAAGAAATCGGCTGTTTGTCCGGCAAGAAATCCTTTGCCTTTAGACAGAAATTCAACAGGGAAAGCTTTCTCCATGGGTGTTTCATTATCTGTCAGGCAATGATGCTGGTTTCCATTCTGCGCAGGTAAGAGGGCACCTGCCTTATCCAAGAGGACCAAGAGAAGAGGCTGATAAAGAGCAGGGAAGAAGGGAAGAACTTCTGGTAGGCTCTGCCAGGGTTGCATATATTTTAATATATTGTTTAAACAGTAAAACATGGTGGTTTTATAGCACTCGGTGTACAGATGTGTGTGGCCTGTGAAGCCCAGAAATGGTGAAAGTCCACGTCCTGTGTGTGGTTTCCCATATGAGTTTGAGCCAGAGGGGAAAACACCTCTGCCAATTTGCGGCAGAACCCAGCTGAGCCCAGCACTGATTGGCTAGCGCTTGTGGTAACCTGACTCCTTTCTTGACCCTGGAGTAGTTCTGCATGTCTTTCTAAACGGGATTTTTCCTTTAAAAAAAAAAAGTGGTGACAATTTTTTTAAAGGAATGTTGTTGTTTTTAAAGGTTGACAAATCTGAAAATTTGGGGGGAGGGGAGGAAAGAAGATAGATAAATGAGATCAGCCTTCAGATTTCTGTCAGGAATGC
>NW_015163158.1:239683-272424 GCF_001447785.1 Gekko japonicus
GGGGGAGGACGAGGGGGCGGCGGGGAGGGAGAAACACTGGAATAAGTTGTGTCTTAAGTAGGGTTGCCAAATCTGGGTTGGGGAATTCCTGGAGATTTTTTTGGGGGGTGGAGCCTGGGGAGGGCGGGGTTTGTTTGTTTGTTTGTTTATTTATTTATTCGGGTATTTCTACCCCGCCCTACCCCGCGAACGGAAGGAGATGGACCCCGACAGAGACCACCCTCCAAAGTAGCCGTTTTCTCAAGGGGAACTAATCTCTGTCGTCTGGAGATCCTGTCAGCAAGCTGCCAAATGTTTCTTCTAGTCTCTTTAATCCTCTATACGCTGTTCCCCTCCCCTCCATCCATGCGCTCGGGTAGTCATGCGCACATCTCCCCTGTTGCTCTGCATTCCTTTCAGTATACGCCAGCCATGCTTTGATGTAACGTTATCTAGCCAAGGCCACAGGTGGAAGAGCAAGTGAGCTTTGCTTTGTCTGTAATTAGTAGAGACTGTGTGAATCGCATGATTATTTATAATTAAGTAGCAGTTGCTTTCCCAAGGTTCGGGCGCGCAAGAAACCATTTGGGCGCACGCGGGAACCATGTTTATTGGCTGTAATGATTAAGAACTTGCTTTAACCTTTCCAGCTCTCTGAGTAATTGTTATTCTGAACAGTGGCTCTGTTCAAGTGCTTCATGGCTTCAATAAAGTAAAACCTTCTTGCAAGTGTGTACTATGTTGTTTGCTGTGGGGACCTGACAGATCCGTGTTAATTCTGCGAGGATCCCCAGGCCCCACCTGGTGGCTGGCAGCCCTAGTAAAGTACATCGTATGTACACAGGGCTATTTTTGGGCAGGAACGCACAGGAACGGAGTTCCGGCTGGCTCCCAAGTTGGCCACGCCCAGCAGGAACTCATTAGCATAATAGGCCACACCCAACAGCAGAAACTCATTAGGATTGGCTACATTAGGGGTGTGTGGCCTAATATGCAAAGGAGTTCCTGCTACAAAAAAAGCCCTGGGTTTTGACAACAAACAAGGTAAACAGAATAACAAGCAAAAGGTGGGTGTGGCTGGATAACCACACTTCTGGTAACATGGGGGTGCGTCCTAATGTGTTAATGAGCTGTGCTGGCAGGGGTGTGGCCTAATATGCTAATTAGTTTCTGGTGTTGGGTGTGGCCTAATATGCTGATTAGTTCCTGCTGGGCTTTTTCTACAAAAAGAGCCCTGTCAAATGCTGAGAGTATTTTGGACATGTACAGGTGTCACTATTAATTCTATTCACCTAAGACTCCTCTGCAAATCTGGGATTTGGGATTTCTCCTGGGTCTGCAGAACTCTGTTATCATAGCTGTTGTCGGCCCCCTCGTGTAGATTTGCCTGTCTGCACGGAAGCCAGCTTTTGGCTGTCAGATCCATCGATAAAATTTACCTTTACAGAGCGGCCGTAGGATTTGGATGTAAACTGTGTTCTGATATCCTTTTTAACTCCAGAAGCAGACAGAAGCCGAGATGCAAAAAATCGTCCGGGATTGGAAAACACTATGTGGGTTCCTGGAAGAACAGAAGCAGCTTCTCTTGGGGTGGCTGGAAGGCTTGGCGGGAGACATTGTCAAGGAAATGGCGGCAACCTTGCCCACGGTCTCCAGGGAAACTCACTGGCCTGGCAGGAGAAGGCATTGCTTCCCTTCCCAGAGGTGAGAACTGTGTGGTCCCATGCTGAAGTTCTGGGAGCCGGTCTCCTTTTTCCTGGGCTCTTCTTAAGTCCTTTCTTTTTACACACACACTCTGTGCTCCCTTCGGTCAGCATCTAGGGGCCTCTTGCAGCAGCCTGGCCCCCAGAATGGCTCGGTTAGCTTTCACCAGGGGAAGGGCCTCAGCTGTGGCCCCTACCCCATGGAATGCGCTCTCAGAGAACACTCGTGCCCTGCCGGACTTGTTTGGTTTCCACAAGGCATGCAAAGTTGAATTAGTTACTGTAGATTTTCCAGGTTGTGTGGCTGTGGTCTTGGCATTGTAGAACCTGACGTTTCACCAGTAGCTGTGACTGCCTCCTCCATTAGAATGTTCATAGCTTGGGGGAACTCCTACAGACTCAGCCCTTCCCCAGCCAGTTTGGTGTAGTGGACTAAGTGCGCGGACTCTAATCTGGGAGAACCGGGTTTGATTCCCCACTCCTCCACTTGCACCTGGCTGGATGACCTTGGGCAAGCCGTAGTTCTGATAAGAGCTGTTCTTGAAAAAAGAGCAGTTTCTGTCAGAGCTCTCTCAGCCCCACCTACCACACAGGGTGTCTTTTGTGGGGAGGGGAAGGGAAAGGAGTTTGTAAGCCGCTCTGAGACACCTTTGGGTAGTGAAGGGCGGGGTATAAATCCAATCTCCTCCTCCTCCTCCTTCTGGAGTAGATATAAATTACCTGCCTACCATTTTCTTCTCACCTTGACACAGAGAGTACTCCATCTTTCTGTGTTATACCTCTGCGGATGCCAGTCACAGCTACTGGCGAAACGTCAGGTCCTACAATGCCAAGACCACGGCCACACGTCCCGGAAAATCTACAGCAGTTAATGAACTCCGTCCGTGAAAGCCTTCGACAACAAAGCTGAATTGTTTAGGTTGGTCTTTGGAGGATAACCACATGTTTGGGCTGTTTTAATAGTGGTATGGTGATAGCCGTGTAGTTTAATGCTTTAATGTTAATACTTAATATTTGTTATTTGTTTGTATGTTGGGAGGGGGCTGTGGCTCAGTGGTAGAGCACCTTCTTGGCAGGCAGAACGTCCCAAGTTCAATCTCTGGCATCTCCAGTTGAAAGGACCAGGCAGGAGGCGATATGGAAGACCTCTCTGCCTGAAACCCTGGAGAGCCACTGCCAGTCTGAGTAGACAATACGGTCATTGATGGACCAATTCAGTCTGGTTCAGTATAAGGCAGCTTCATGTGTGTTCATGTGTGTTGTTTTAACTTTATTGGTTTTAAGTTACTTAACACTTAAGTTACTAAGAGACTCCTTGGGTGAGCGGCAATGCACCCTCTAAGCTATGGCGTCCTGTGAGCAAAAACTGTACTTTATGAGCTGCTGGCATTAAAGTTGTGGGCTGTTCCCTCTAAGCAGTGGAGTCTTGTGAGCAAAAATTCTACTTTGTGAGCTCTTGGCATTAAAGTTGTGAGCAAGCAATTTGGCCACTGCATCAGTTAGCTTGCTCTGGAGCCATCCTTCCTGAGCTAAGACAAAAATATGTGAGCTGGAGACTAAAAAACTGTGAGCTAGCTCATACTAACTCAGCTTAGAGGGAACACTGGTGGGCAGGTGATTTGGCTGCTGCATAAATTAGTTTCCTCTGGAGCCCTCCTTCCTGAGCTGAGGCAAAAATCAGTGAGCCAGAGGCTCAAAAACTGTGAGCTAGCTCACACTTAACTCAGCTTAGAGGGAACACCGGTGAGCGGCAACTAAAAACAAATCTAATAAATAATTCTTTCCACCCAGTCGGCTGCTAGCCCCAAGAGCAGGAGAGAGGCTGAATCTCTGAAGAGGGATGATGGCTTTCTAGAACTGGAGTTGAAGCTTAGCTGTTTCTCTGAACGAAGGCCCATCTTGGAGGGGGTGCTGAGCCGTTTCAAAGGTGAGTTGGATTCCACTCAATTCCCTGACTTGGGAGGGAGCGCCCCTATGAACCTGCCCTTCAGCTAAGAGAGTGTAGTGGTTAAGTGGTTAAGAGCAGCGGACTCTAATCTGGAGAACCACTCTAATCTGGAGAACCCACTTCTCCATATGAAGCCTGCTGAGTGACCTTGGGCCAGTCCCAGTTCTCTCAGAACGCTCTCAGACCCACCTACCTCACAAGGTGCTTGTTGTAGGGAGAAGAATGAAAGGCAGTTGTAAGCTGCTTTGAGACTCCTTTGGGTAGAGAAAAGCGGAGTACAAAAACCAGCTCTTTTTTCTTCTAATCTGGAGGACTGGGTTTGATTTCCCACTCCGCATGAAGCCTGCTGGGTGACCTTGGGTCAGTCACAAGTTCTGTCAGAATTTCCACAGCCCCACCTCCCTCACAAGGTGCCTGTTGTGGGGAGAGGAAGGGAAGGGGACTGTAAGCTGCTTTGACACTCCGTTGGGTAGAGAAAAGCAGGGTATAAAAAACGACTTTTCTTCTAGATTCTGTTTCTTATGCTTTCCTCTAAATACCCTCAATCGTAGAGGCAAGGTGGATCAGCGCTGGGGTGGAGCCATCTGGGCTGCAGCATCTCCGTTGCAGAAATCCCTCCTCACAGAGATTTGCCTGGCACTAAACTTGTTGAAGGAGCTGCGGTGGCTCAAGTGGTTAAGATGCTGAACTGCAGGCTGTGGAAGGTTGGTAGTTCAGCAGGTTGAGACCCGAGTGTGCCGCATGACGGAGTGAGCTCCCGTCTCTAGTTCCAGCTCCTGCCAACCTAGCAGTTCGAAAGCAAGAAATTGCAAGTAGATAAATAGGGACCACTTCGGTGGGAAGGTTACAGCGTTCCCTGCGCCTTGGTGTTTAGTCATGCCGGCCACATGACCATGGAAACATCTTCGGACAGCGCTGGCTCTTCGGCTTTGAAACGGAGATGAGCACCGCAACCCTAGAGTTGGACTCGACTGGCTTTCGAGCAAGGGTATCTTTACCTTTACCTTTTAAACTTGTTGAGCTTTGGGCATCAGACCAAAATACTTTTTATTTTTTCCCCTCCCTTCTGATGATTTCTCTTTCTCCACAACACTGTGTTCCATATGGGGTTGCTGAGTTCCCCTTCTCCAGGTGGGGCCTGGAGATCTCCTGGAATTATAACTGATCTCCAGATGACAGAGATCAGCTCCTCTGGAGAAAATGGCTGCTTTGGAGGGTGGTCTCTATGAACTACAACCTGTTGATCTCCCTCCTCTCCCCAAACTCCACCCCAGGTTCTGCCCCCAAGATCTCCAGGAATTTCCCCACCTGGAGTTGGCAATCACAGTGTCCTACCAGATTTACGATTTTTGGCCGTCCTGAAGCAATAATAGTATTACTCTAAAGTGTTTAGGAGCTGCGGTGGCTGAAGTGGTTAAGACGCTGAACTGCAGGCTGTGGAAGGTCGGTAGTTCAGCAGTTCAAGACCCGAGTGTGCCACATGACGGAGTGAGCTCCTGTCTCTAGTTCCCGCTCCTGCCAGCCTTTCAACCTAGCAGTTTGAAAGCAAGAAATTGCAAGTAGATAAATAGGTACCACTTCGGTTGGAAGGTCACAGCGTTCCGTGCGCCTTGGTGTTTAGTCATGCCGGCCACATGACCATGGAAACGTCTTCGGACAGCGCTGGCTCTTCGGCTTTGAAACAGAGATGAGCACCGCAACCCAGGAGTCGGAATCGACTGGCTTTCGAGCAAGGGAACCTTTGCCTTTACCTAAAGTGTTTACAGTATTTTAAATTTAGGTGATTTGATGCTACTGTCTTGGCCCAAGTAGTGACTACATGGCAGAGGGGTTAATCAGCATTTTGAATTTCAACTTCTAAGAAATATATCTTTTGTATTGTCATTGATTACCGGAGTTGGATATAAATGACTCAGCACTGTCATTTAGGCAGATCATGAGGGCAGGAAAGGATGAGCCACTGATTGGCTCTCGGTGCCCTTTCTTACGTGCAGGGTAATGCCGATTGCCTCTTTGAGGCCAGGAAGGAATTTCGCGCCAGGCCAGGTTGGCCCAGGAATCCGGGAGGTTTTTTGCATTCGTATGGGCATAGCTCAGGGATCACTAGGGGACTGGGGGGCAGCAACTGTGGATTTCCTGCATTTTGCGAGGGGTTGGACTAGATGAACTTTGGGATCCCTTCCAGCTCTATGTTTCTACACACTATAAATAAATATCTCTAGTGGTGATACCTCCGACCCCAGGAGCTCCATCTGATCCAGTTTGTTCTTTGAGAGAGGTGTTTCAAGCCTTTGGTTGCTGTAGAACAGAGGCTTTTTCGTCACCAAAAGCCATGTGCCTTCCAAGTACAAAGTCCTGGATTCTCTCTCATTTCATGCTAACTTCTTTTATTCCAGAGTCACTGCAGCTGGAACTGGAGAACCTCACAGGTATGTCTTGGGCTCTTTAAGGGCCAAAGTGATCTGTTGTGATAGGGGAAGTATACTGTCCAGGTATGTGTGTGTGTTATGTGTCTACTTAAGCTATGTAAGGGGGCTGTGGCTCATCTGCTTGGCCTACAGAAGGTCCTAAATTCAATCGCCGGCATCTCCAGTTAAAAGGATCAGGTAGGAGGGGATGTGAAAGACCTCAGCCTGAGACCCTGGAGAGCCTGATACCCTAGAGAGAGCACTCCCTATGAGGAAAGGTTAAAGAGCTTAGAGCTCTTTAGCTTGGAGAAACGACGACTGACGGGTGACATGATCGAGGTTTATAAGATTATGCATGGGAAAGAGCAGGTAGAGAACGAGGTACTTTTCTCCCTTTCTCACAATACAAGGACTCGTGGGCACTCAATGAAATTGCTGAGCGGTCGGGTTGGAACGGATAAGAGGAAGTACTTCTTCACCCAAAGAGTGATTAACACTTGGAATTCACTGCCACAGGAAGTGGTGGCGGCTACAAGCATGGACGGCTTCAAAAGGGAATTAGATAAGCATATGGAGCAGAGGTCCACCAGTGGCTATTAGCCACAAGGTATAGATAGGGGCTCTGGGGCAAGTGATGCTCTGTCTTTTTGGTGCTTGGGGGGGGGGGGTCAACAGGGGGAGGGGTTCTAATTTCCTGGCTCCACTGGTGGACCTCCTGGTAGCACCTGGTATTTCTGGCCACAGAGTGTTGGACTGGATGGGCCTTTGACCTGATCCAACATTGGTGTCTCTTATGTTCTTATGTCTGAGTAGTATGAGGCAGGTTCATGTGTTCGTGTGTGTTCATTTGGTGATAGGCTTGCAAAACTCATCTTTGACCCTCTGTATTACTGTATCCCCCACGGATCCATAGATCTCCTTTTTGTTATGCAAGTTATGACATAATCCCTCCCTCCCGGTCCTATGATGTAACTCTATACATGTTAACAACAATTGGATTCATTTTGGGGGGAAAGCCAGGAATCTTGTTCAGAGCTTTCCAAAAAAGTAAAATTAACAATTCTCACAAGAAATATGCTTAAATGACAAAACTAGTAGATTAACCCACCCTGAGCCTGCTTGTGGGGGAGGGCTAGAAGCTGAAAATAATAATGTCCTCTCCTCCATCTTATCATCACAACAACCCTGTGCGATAGGTTAGCCATGGTCACCCAGCAGCTTTCATGGCAGAGGGAAGATCCGAACCTGGGTCTCCATTTCAAGTACCACAGGGCCTGATTCAGATTGGGACCCAGGGAGAAGGGGGCCCCAGCTTTTCTCCTGCACTCATGCTGCTCCAAAGCAGCACTGCGGACCTTTATCTGTCCCATTGGGGACTGCATGTACCCTGAAATGCTTGTATGTTGAGCTCCCCCACCTCCAGGGGGGAGAATTATTGGGATATAGCAGAGTTGCACAGCGGAAGCATGCTGGGCCCATAACCCTATTGGGTTATTTGGTTAATATATCAGAGTTTGGCCAGCCATAGAAGTGTGATACTGAGTGCAGTAAATAACTCTCCCAAGAAGTGTATTGCAAAAAAGGTAAACTTACATTTATTCAAGTAGAGCCAGTTCACATTCAGGTTGCAGTCAAAAGGAGAAAGAGAAGCCTAATCTAATGATATATAGATAGGGGCTCTGGGGCAAGTGATGCTCTGTCTTCTTGGTGCTTGGGGGGGGGTCAACAGTGGGAGGGCTTCTAATGTCCTGGCCCCACTGCTGGACCTCCTGATGGCACCTGGTATTTCTGGCCACTGTGTGACACAGAGTGTTGGACTGGATGGGCCTTTGGCCTGATCCAACATTGGCATCTCTTATGTTCTTATGTTCTTACTTTCCCAATCACAAATGGTCAGTTTGTCCAGCATCAGGTGTATGTGGGATTATGAGAGCATTGTATCTACAGGAGAGACCTGCAGAGACATGTGTCTCCATGGAAGGCCATGTGCAGTCAGTGAGAGGACAAAGGGACAGGAGGAGGGGTCAAAGGGCAGCTCTCAGGTTAAGCCAAAGAGAGGCATCCTATTCAAGAGATAACATCTGTACACTCTTAGAATGATGTAGCGGCCCCCAGTGTCCAGGCATGGAGAGTCTCTCACTCCAACAAAAATAAGATTCCTTTGTGCTGTGTTTTTTTATTTTGGTCAGGAAAAAGGTGTGGAAGGAATGTGGGAGTTCTTCCTCCCCATGTTCTGTGGTCCTAATCTAAACTGGATTCCTGCAGTGCTTTAGAACTGAGTTCCCATGAGAATTCACACTGGCTACATATCTGCAATCGGCAATCTCATGTGAAACACAATGTGTTCTTTGGTAGGATTACCAACTCTAGCTTGGAAAATCGATGGAAATTTGGGGTGGAGGCTTGGGAGGGCAGGATTTGGGAAGGGTTGGCATCTCAGTGGAGTATCATGCCATAAATTATACCTCCAAAGCAGCTGTTTCTTCCACAGGAAATGATCTCTGTTTGGAGAGCAGTTGGCAATCCAGGAGAACTTCAGGCCCCACCTGGAGGGTTGGGAACCCTACATTTGGGCTAGGATAGCCAAGCCCCCACCATGGGCAGGGAATCCCCCATCCCTGCCAGCGGCTGACCCTACCACCAATCAGCTGCCCAGTGGGAGGGGCTTACCGGCAGTGGGGAGAGGCCTAGACCAGCGTGACAATGATGTCACAGGTGACACAAACCAGAAATGATGCCATTGTGTTGCTGCCAAACAGGGACACTCTGGTATTTCAGTAAAAACTCTGTGGTAAAAACGGCTTCTACCATAGGGTTTTGGCTAAGTACCAGAGTGTCCCACATCCACGGCAATACAATGACTTTGCAGTGATATGGTGATGTTGCAGTGTGCAGGTGACATCACTGCGATGCCAGACTAGGCTTCCTCCTGCTGCCGGTAAGTCCCCCTTCAACCTCCACTGGCTGCCAGGAGAACCCGGCAACTCTAGTTGGTCCTAAAGTCTGTTGGTGTCAGTAGGCATAGAAAGATGTGGCTTCGCTTACGGTGGCGCTGAAAGTCTTCTGTTCAGTGTTCAGCTTGCTTGTGTATTCGCCTGTAACAGCCTGCTCTGAAACCAGATTCACGCTGGGGCTGAGGAATAGGGTTGCCGGGTACCTCTTGTCAAGTGACAGGGGATGGGGGGGGCAGAAAGGAGGTCCAGCCGATCTGTGACAGCATGCCTACGTCACCGCCCACATGACCCGGAAGTAATGTCATCATGTCGGGGACATCGGGGCGATGCTGCGATACTTGGGCAAAAAAAACTAGGGTAAATTTATCTTCTACCATAGAGTTTTTGCCCAAATACCAGAGCATTGCCCTGACGGCCCCGAAATGATGTCGGGCAGCGATGGACATGTGGGCAGTGACGTAGACACACTTCTGCACATCGGCTGGATCTCCCTCTCTTTTGGAGTAAGTTCCCCCCCACCGACCAGCTGATTAGTGGTGGAGCAGTGGGACCTGGCGGCGGGGGACCCCTGCCTCCACGGAGGGGTCTGGCAACCCTGTTGAAGAATGGGCTGTGATTTGCCATTAAAACCATGTATCTGACTTTACCCAGGGCTATTTTTGGGCAGGAACGCACAGGAACGGAGTTCCGGCTGGCTCCTGAGTTGGCTACGCCCAGCAGGAACTCATTAGCATAATAGACCACACCCAATAGCAGAAACTCATTAGGATTGGCTACATTAGGGGTGTGTGGCCGAACATGCAAAGGAGTTCCTGCAACAAAAAAAGCCCTGGGTTTTGACAACAAACAAGGTAAACAGAATAAGAAGCAAAAGGTGGGTGTGGCTGGATGACCACACTTCTGGTAACAAGGGGGTGCGGCCTAATGTGCAAATGAGCTGTGCTGTCAGGGTTGTGGCCTAATATGCTAATGAGTTTCTGCTGTTGGGTGTGGCCTATGATGCTAATGAGTTCCCGCTGGGCTTTTTCTACAAAAAGAGCCTTGTTAAAATCAAACCAGTTCGTTGCTTATCCCCTCTTAAAAGGCCTTTCATAAATGAAGGTGCTTTGCTACAGCTTTCTTCAATCTAAGAAAAACTATTCTTTTCAAGACGGTTTTTTCCACGACTCTTGTCATTGTCCGGTCACGGTCCATTTGTTTTGAGAAGCTGCAAATGATGTTCTTTCCGCTACTGGTGACATACCTGCAAATGTG
The DNA here is from genome assembly GCF_001447785.1 of Gekko japonicus. Taxonomy (NCBI): domain Eukaryota; kingdom Metazoa; phylum Chordata; class Lepidosauria; order Squamata; family Gekkonidae; genus Gekko; species Gekko japonicus. The sequence goes on from NW_015163158.1 coordinate 249,930, forward strand.
CAGAAGAAAACAGGTCGGCTTGAACGAGGCTTCTTTTCCTTACAGTTTTTTTCAATTTCTTCCCATGTCAGACTCCAGAGCGGCTTCCCCGCTTTGTCAGAGAATGTCCAGCCCTAAACAGCTTCAGAAAGAAACGGAGGCGGCAGAACTGGTTCAGGTAAGGAAGGATGCTACTGGGCGAGGGACTGGCAGTTTGTGACTGGTGCCTCAACACCACATCTTTTTAAACAACAGCTGACTCAAGAGCCAGTCGCTTTTCCGTAGCATTGACTGACTGAGGCTGTTACATTTTCAGGGCCTGCTGACGTTTGAGGACGTGGCCGTGAATTTCTCAGAGGAGGAGTGGGCCCTCCTTGACCCCCCTCAGCGAGCTCTCTACAGGGATGTCATGCAGGAGAACTACAAGAATATGACCTCACTGGGTATGAACTCCTTCTTTTTGGCATTCAGTCATAAGAGCATACGAGCCCGGCTGAATCAGACCAGTGGTCCGTCTAGTTCAGCATTCTGTCTCACACAGTGGCCAACCAGTTCCTCTGAATGGCCAACAACAGGGCATAGAGGCCGAGGCCTTCCCCCTGAAGTTGCCTCCTTGCCCTGGGATCACGCCAGGCCTTCCTGTCTTCCGCCGTCCTCTGAAGTTTGCTCAATTTCATGTTCGTTGCATCTATGACACTGTCTAACACTTTCATTCAGAGGATTAGTGCCTCTGAATGGGGAGGTTCCCCTCAGTCACCATAGCTAGTAGCCATTGATAGACCTATTCTCCATGAACCTATCTAATCCTCTTTTCCAGCTGTTTATTCCAGTGGCCATCACTACATTCTCTGGCAGAGAATTCCACGTTTGAATCACTCTCTGTGTAAAGTAGTATTTCCTTTTGTCCATCCTGAACCTACTGCTCATCAGTGTGAAGAAAAGTTCGCTTTGTCAACTCTCTCCACCCTGAGCATAATTTTATAGACCTCCATCATGTTCCCCCCCCCCTTAGTCATCTCTTTTCTAAGCAGAAAAGTCCCAGACCCTTCAGCCTTTCCTCATAGGGAAGGTGCTCGAACCCCCTCATCATCTTGGTTGCCTTCCTCTGTACCTTTTCCAGCTCTGCAGTGTCCTTTTTGAGATATGTTGGCCAGAACTGTACATAGTATTGCAAATGAGGCCGCATCATAAGTCTATAAATCTGTACAGGGGCATTACAATATCAGCGGCTTTATTCTCAGTCCCTTTTCTAATAATCCCTAACATAGAGTTTGCCGCTTCTGGAGAAAGTACAAAATATTGGGTATCCTACGCTTTCTAGGTGTGAGTCAACCACGACTACTGAGTAGAGCTTAAATAATCTTTATTTAACTTCACACGCATTCAGAAGATCACAATCGACCAGATAGCTGGTTGGAAAGTTACATCTTGTGATCTAGGTCAGTTCTATAGACGCGGTGAGAATGAGATGGGCTTCCCCTCTCCTTGCCGTAAGGGTTGATGGACAAAGAAATGGAAAAGAACAATAAAACTCCTATCTTTGTGCCTCTGACCTCAGGAAATTGCTCTTAATGAGCCAGTCAGAGGGAAGCTTCTGGGACCCCGTGAACTACAATTCCCAGGTGCAACAAGTCTTAAAGATACAGCGCAGTTTTACTAAACTACAGATGACGCTGACTGGGGGCAGCACATTGGGATATCTGATTAATATAGCAGAATTTTGCTGAGTCCTGGAAGCATGATACTGTGGGTAGTGTATTGCAAAAGGTAAAAACGTACGTTTATTCAAGTAGATCCAGTTCACATTCAGGTTGCAGTCAGAAGAAGACAGAGAAGCCTAATCTAAACAACACTTTTCCTATCCTAAACATGCAGCTTGTCCAGCTTCATGTATGTGGGAATTTGAGGGCGTTGTCTCCACAGGAGAGACCTGCAGAGACGTGTGTCATTTTTATTTAGATTTCTATTCTGCCTCCCCACCATTTTGGTCAAGGTGGCTTACAAATAAAATCATCGTAAGTCATCAAAAGAAAAACAAAACAGTCCCGTTAACTCTGGAAGACATTCATGCGGAGGGAATTTGGTGCCTTTTTCACATGTGTGAACCGCTAAGTACCAGATTATGACGGGAACAAGATTGCAGGGGTATCTGTGTCTCTTTTTTTCCCACCCTACGGTGTGATTTGAGGCAGATTATTAACTGACACTTTGGTTGTTTGGGCTCTGCCTTTCACCTCAAACTCAGAAGCAGGCGGAGTTGGTTGCCCATAGACTGATGTAACAAAGATGGCAGCCATCAGTGACTCACCCCCGCTTCCTGTCTCATTTCCTTTTGACCAGTCCTGGCCATCACGAAGCCTGATGTGATCTCTCACCTGGAACAGGTGGGTGAGCCATGGACAGAGGACCTATACTGTTCCAGGCAAAACACAGGAAGTAAGTCATTAAAACATTGGTCTTGGTCAAGGGGTGGGGTGGGGAATAATTTAGGAAGTGGGGCCAGAACACTGATGGAGCAGAGGTCCATCAGCGGCTCTTGGCCACAAGGTATAGATGGGACACTACGTCTGGTGTAGTGATGCTCTGTATTCTTGATGCTTGGGAGGGGGTCACAGTGGGAGGGCTTCTGGACTTCTAGCCCCACTCGTGGATCTCAAGATGACATCTGGGTTTTCACCACTGTGTGACACAGAGTGTTGAACTGGATGGGCCATTGGCCTGATCCAGCATGGCTTCTCTTATTTCTTATGTTCAAGTCAAAATCCCAGGGTAGGGCATAGATTGTGCCCCCTCACATATAAATTCCAGTGCTTAACTGAATGAATCTGTCTTGGGTGTTGGTGCTGCGGTGGCTCAAGTGGTTAAGATGCTGAACTGCAGGCTGTGGAAGGTCAGTAGTTCAGCAGTTCGAGACCCGGGTGCCGCATGACGGAGTGAGCTCCCATCTCTAATTCCAGCTCCTACCAACCTAGCAGTTCGAAAGCAAGAAATTGCAAGTAGATAAATAGGGACCACTTCGGTGGGAAGGTAACAGTGTTCCGTGCGCCTCAGTGTTTAGTCATGCCAGCCACATGACCACGGAAACATCTTCGGACAGCGCTGACTCTTCAGCTTTGAATCGGAGATGAGCACCGCAACCCTAGATTCGACTGGCTTTCGAGCAAGGGAACCCCACTTAGAATTAAAAACCTTGATCATAGTTTCTAGAAAACTCAGCAAAACTTCAGTGGCTTTAACAGTGGGAACAGCATCAAAGCACTCCATCCCTGGCACAGAAATCCTGACACAATGGCAATTTCACTGCGGAAACCTATCTCTAGGTTGTGGTACATATAAATTTCCCCAGTTCGCAAACAGGGACTCCCTGGAGCAGTTTTAGGAGTTAAAAACTTCACAGGGAGGAAAGGCTTTAACTGCTTCTCCCCACATTCCCAGTCTTAATTAGGTCCTCACGCCTTGGATTTGCATTTCAGCACCAGACTCTCAGGGCTTGGCAGGATGTGGGGCGAACACAGGGGATGGTGTGTAGCCTTTGTGACTCCATCTTTGTTACAGGTTGGTGTTTGACCTTTAGTTGCCTTGAGTTCTGTGAGGGGATGGCTATCAGCTCACTCCCAAGAGACTATTCTTCTCTCTCAGCAGGCCCATAGCCAGGATTTTGCGGCTGGTGGGGCAAAAAAAAATTCTGGTGGGGCTGCTGTTATTTTTATTATAATAATAATAATAATAATAATAATAATAATAATAATGCTTTCAATTTATTAATTGTTTTCCCCAATGGGCTCAAAGCGATGTACAGTTACTCATTTTTGACAGGGGACTAACAATGTTCATAGGGGATAGGGAAGACAACATATATTCATTTTTAATTGCACACGCTGTCACTGCACAGTGTAAACGTCTTCTGGCTTGGCTCAGTCATTTTCCGAACGGCTGCTTGCCGACCAGGCTTCAGGACCCGTATGTTACATCGCCACACTGCCACCACCTGGCCGGAAACATCCACTGCAGGGATATTTGTAGCCGAGAAGTTCTTCCGCCTTTTTCCGACCTCGACCAAGACGTCCCAACCGTCAGCTAACACCCTCTCTAAGGAGTGGTTCCCATTTTATCTACTCGCCGAAGCTCTCGAATCGCTGGGTGGACTCAGCTCCAATCTGCCCCCAAGCCTGACTGCAAACAGCCACCCCTCTCCCTCCCCTCCCGCAAGATTTAAAGAGCCCTTCAGCAGCGGAGCAGGTGGCCCGCCAATCAGCTGGAGGGCTCTTTAAATCTTGCAGGAGGGGAGGGAGAGGGGTGTGCGCTATCCCCCACTTTTTCTGAAAACTATTTAAAGGATCCCTTTAAATGCTTTTGAGAAGAAGCGGGGGGCCGTGCATGTGGCCCCCCATTCTAAAAAATCTTCTCCAAAAAATCTCCTGGGGCTGGCCCTTTACGGAAGGAGGTGGAGCCCCCCAGTAGCCCCACTGTATCTACAGACCAGTCCCTCTGCAGGGCTCTTTTTGTAGCAGGAACTCATTTGCATATTAGGCCACACCCCCTAATGTAGCCAATCCTCCAAGAGCTTACAGAGCTCTTCTTACAGGAGCTATTGTAAGCTCTTGGAGGATTGGCTACATTAGGGGTGTGTTGCTTAATATGCAAATGAGTACCTGCTACAAAAAGAGCCCTGCGGATCTCTTATCTAGGAAGCCTGATGTGTTTTCTCTCACCACTAGACACCAGGTGCAAGTTGGCCTGGCTCATCCTAGCATTTGGGATAGCTTGATTAATGATTTTTTTTACTCGTAGCCAGCAACTATAGTATAAGATGCTTAGTTTTAGCTATGCATCTCGAGGTCTTCCTAAGTTTCACTGTGCGAGCGTGTGCGTTCGAGGCCCAGCAGATGGGAGCTTAGCCTACTGTTTCTCTAAGCTTGATCACTGCTTATTAAAATCTCCTTGTCAGCAAACCCTGCATATCATTTCCTTGGGGTTTCTGTGAACCTGGAGCTCCTGGCCAGAGCCCCAAACAGATGGACACAGAAAGAGTGAGTGGAACTTGGGGGAACTCAAACTCGACACTCAGAGAATCATCTTGTGGACTTTAGTTCTTTGTCTATGTGGGGGGTAATAATTCTGACCTACCTCACCGAGTTGTTGTAAAGGTGATGATAAGATGATGAATGTGAAGAGTTCTGAATGCTCCAAAGCAGTACATAAATGCTTGAGGATCATGTTGTATGTCCCAAATTTGCAGCTAGCGTAGGCACAAATGTTTACCTTTCTTAAACCCTCTCTTTACTAGTTTTGGTCACCACAAAGCCAGATATCTTTCCTTGTCTGGAACAAGGGGATGAACTGATGGCCGAGGATTTGTGTGCTTTGGAGGAAAGCGGCGGCAAGCCCAAAGGTGAGAGGGCCTTTGAAACCACAGACAGACTTTGCAAAAGCCAAGTGGGCTTTTCAAACCATGAATGACAACAGTTGAGTTTTACATATAAGGCCTTTGATCTAGAGGCACACTTCCTAGCCTGAGAAACTTCAGTGGAGGTTTGAACACCAGTCCCCCAAAACTGTCTCCCAGGCATTGGCCTTCCTCTGTTTTGGAATGAACTCGTCCAGTTCGATTCCTCTGGCTGAGGATTGGGCTTCTTGAGGAGATAACAGGTGTGCATCTCCTTTTGGGAGAGTTTAGAAAGCTTTTTTCCTGTTTCCTAGTTCAACTAACTAAGATGAAAGTCACTTGAAGCAAACAGAATTCATGGACTAGGGATGGGCACGAACCGCATAATGTGGTTAGGGTTCAGTTTGTGATTCGTGGTTTGGCCGGGAGGTTAATGGCAAACTGAACCAATTTGTGGTTTGCAGCCCTCCAGCAAACCCTGTTGAAAGGGACCACAGTTTCTTTAAATGGGGTTTGCAGAAAGCCACAAAAACAGGTGTTTTGGGGGCTCTCTTGTGCAGTCCCTTTTAAGTTTAAAAGGAATGCACAAGAAAGCCGGAAACAGCTGGAAGCAGAAAGCAGAGGTTTAAAGGGACTCAGAGAGACTCAGAGTCCATTTAAACCCCTGCTTTCTGCTCTGGCCATGAACCACCACAAACGGCTTTAGAAGTTCATGGAAGTTCACGACAGTAGGTCCATTACAAATTTCAGTTCGCAGACCATGAATGAGGCAAAATTTGTGATGAATTTTGCTTCTTGATTTGGATTGTGCTCATCCCTACGCTTGACGAGTATGCAAACTCAGCAAGAAAAGCTTAGTGATATAGTTACTGCTACACAAAGTTTTAGTGGGATTTGAGAGGTTTACTTATAGACTGTGTTTGCATATATGTGGTGGGGGGCTGTTTATGACTCTAATGGAACAAATGCCACCTTTAGCTGCAAAGGGCAAGGCAGGATATCTGGTTTAATAAACAAACAAAGTAGATGTGACTCAAACAGTTCTTTTTTATTCCAGAAGGTGTTGAGCGGCTAAGAGAGAGCAACAAGGCGAATCTACAGCTGGAGGCTTGTAAGCTTGTGGGCTCACCCTTGGCATTGTTGAGGAGAGCCGAGGAGACTACACCCCAATCCCACAAGAAGGAAGACGCTCCTGAAACTCGGCTAGGATCAGAGAAGTTGGAGGCAAGCCCTGTCATGGAAAGAACAGAAGAGCCCATAATTTTCATGGACAAGATCGTGGGTCCTGCGGGTCCAGGGCAGGAGCCCCAAGAGGTGTGCTCTGCATGTGGGAAAGCCTTTAATAACCGAGCCAGTCTGATGAGGCACCAGAGAATCCACACAGGAGAGAAACTGCACACCTGCATGGATTGTGGGAAAAGCTTCAATAAGCGCTCGAATCTCATTACCCACCAGAGAATCCACACGGGGGAGAAGCCCTACAGCTGCGTGGACTGCGGGAAAAGTTTCAGCTTGAGCTCCAGCCTCGTCAGGCACCAGCGAATCCACACGGGGGAGAAGCCGTACCAGTGCTCGGTCTGCGAGAGAAGCTTCAATCAGAAATCCTCCCTCTTTGTTCACGAGAGGACCCACCGGCGAGAGAAGCCGTACAAATGCTCGGCGTGCGAGAAGAGCTACAGCCACGTCACCAGCCTGATGGCGCATGAGAAGATCCACCGGGAAGAGAAACCATACAAGTGCGCCGAGTGTGGGAAAAGGTTCAGCTTCAGCTCGCAGCTCATCATGCACCAGAGGATCCACGCGGAGGAGAAGCCGTACAAGTGTTTGGTGTGCGCAAGGGGGTTCAGCCGCTCCTCCAGCCTCGTGGTGCACGAGAGGATCCACACGGGCGAGAAGCCGTACAAGTGTGCGGACTGTGAGAAAAGCTTCCCTTCCAACTCGAGCCTGGTGAGACACCAGCTGACCCATTCGGAAGAGAAACTGGGCGCGTGCTCGGACTGTGGGAAAAGCTTCACCGTCAGCTCAGGCTTTCAGAGAATATGGGCAGGGGGGAAGCTGACTCAGTGCACAGACTGTGAGAAACGGTACAACTTGGGCTCCGCTTGTATCTCCCGAGAGGCTCCGTGTGTGGAGGAGAGACATTCCAACAAAACGGCCGGGCGGCAGCTTTATACCATCAAAACTGTCGATCCCACAGCGATACAAATAGAGGGTACTTCCGTTCAGCAAAACTCTCAGCCCATTCATTATCAAATTAACTATATAAGATGGGAGTAAAACACCAGTGAGGAGGAAGTTCTCTTGCATGGGCCCCATTGAAGTGGATGGGAGCTCCGCTTGCGGGGAGGGTGGAATATAAGCCTAAATAAATAAAATAATGAAACACCATTGTTTTGATGGCGCCTGTGCAGAAGAAGGTCCCACTAGATCATTCTTCTTAGTCTTCCACTCTGGCCTTCTTAAGTGGTGTGATGGGGGGAGGGGGAACCCCACAAAAATTAGACTCGTCTTTGGCCCTGGTCCTTTCCAAACCTCTGAAGTTTCAGGAGACCGTTCAGGGCAAGGGAGAAAATAGAGAAAACAAATTTTTCCTCCGGAGATGTCAGGTATTGATTATTTTCCATTTTGGTGGAAGTAATAAATCTGGTCTTGTCCCAAGCAATCTTTCCTCCTCCTGCTGAGGGCAAAACTGCAGTGTTAAAACCAAGTGACATCTGGATAATTTGGGAGCACAAATCTTATGTGTAAGAAGTATGTACAACCAGGGCTATTTTGGGGCAGGAACGCACAGGAACGGAGTTCCGGCTGGCTCCCGAGTTGGCCACGCCCAGCAGGAACTCATTAGCATAATAGGCCACACCCAACAGCAGAAACTCATTAGGATTGGCTACAATAGGTGTGTGTGGCCTAACATGCAAAGGAGACCCTGCTGCAAAAAAACCCCCTGGGTTTTGACAACAAACAAGGTAAACAGAATAAGAAGCAAAATGTGGGTGTGGCTGGATGACTATACTTCTGGTAACATGGGGGTGCGGCCTAATGTGCTGTGCTGTCAGGGGTGTGGCCTAATAGGCTAATGAGTTCCTGCTGTTGGGTGTGGCCTATTATGCTAATGAGTTCCTGCTGGGCTTTTTCTACAAAAAGAGCCTTGTTACAACAGACACACCCTCCGCTTGCCACCTGCAAGCACAGATGTATACATTTTTGCTTGCACTGGAAATTCCTCCTAATGCTGATGGTTACCATATCTCCAAAAAGGACATTGCAGAGCTGGAAGAACTACAGAGGGAGGGCAGCCAAGAGGATGAAGGGGTTGGAACACCTTCCCCAGGAGGAAAGGCTGAACAGCCTGGGACTTTTCAGTTCAGAATACAGACGACTAAAGGAGGGACATGAGAGAGGTTTGTAAAATTAGGCACGGGGTGGCGAGAGTTGACCAAGATAAATTTTTCTCCCTCTCCCAAAACACAAGACCTTGAGGGCCTCCAATGACTCTGATGGGCAGTAGGTTCAAGATGGACAAAGGGAAATACCACTTGACTCAGAGAATGATTAAAATGTGGAATTCGCTGCCAGAGGATGTAGTGATGGCCAAAGGAATAAACCGCTTTAGAAGGGGATTAGAGAGATCCATGGAGGCTCAGTCTATCAATGGCTACTAGCCGTGGTGACGGAGGGGCCTCCCCCTGATGTTGCCTCCTGGCTATGGGATTCAGAGGATTAGTGCCTCTGAATGAGGAGGTTTTGCTCGGTCACTATGGCTAGTAGCCATTGACAGACTTATCCTCCATGGCCATCACTATATTCTCTGGCACTGAATGCCATATTTTAAATCAATCTCTGTGTAAAGTAGTATTTCCTTTTGTCTGTCCTGAACCTACTGCCTATCGGATTCATTGGATACCCTCAAGTTCTAGTATTTTGGGAGACGGAGAAGGAGTTCCCTTGGTGAACTCTCTCCACCCCCATGGATAATTTTATACACCTCCGTCATGTGCCCTGTTAGTTTTCTCTAAACTGAAAAGTCCCAGTCTTTTCAGACTTTCCTCATAGGGAATGTGGTCCAACCCCTTTATCATCTTGGTTGCCCTTCTCTGTACTTTTCCCAGCTCCGCAATTTCTTTTTTGAGAATAATAACGTAAAAGGTAAGGTAGGCTTAGAGTGTCGCCCAGTAAACTTCGATGGCTGATGTACCGTTCAAACTCGGGTCTCCCACTTCCTAATCTGAAACTCTAACCGTTTCACCCCACGGGATTTGTAAGTGTCTGTGTTCATATGACTACATGAAGTTGCCACCGACAGAGTCAGACTCTTGGTGTATTAGGGCCAGCACTGTTATAAATATACTCCACCTTTCCCACAGGGACTCGAGGCTGAAGTCTACTCCGACGGGCGGCAGCTCTCCAGGCAGAGGTCTTTCGCATCACCTGCAACCAAGTCCTCTTAAGTGGAAGTGCCAGGGACTGCACCTGGGACCTTCTGCATACCAAACAGATGCTCAGCCTCTGAGACACCCCCACTGTCCCATTACACCCTGTAAAATGTCTATGGGTTACATGAACATAAGACAAGCCATGTTTGATCAGGTCATTGGCCAAACAGGTGCTATCAGGAAGTCCACCAGTGGGTCCAGGACTCCAGAAGCCCTCCCAATTTTGCCTCCAAGCACCAAGAATACAGAGCATCACCTGCCCCAGACAGAGTGTTCCATTTATACCTTGTGTGGCTAATAGCCACTGATGGACCCAGGGCCGGATTTAGACTTGTTGAGGCCCTAAGCTATACAAAACCCAGAGGGCCCCCTACTGTTTTAAATTACATCAGCTGGTCTCAGAAAAATGTAAAATATATACGCCTTTTTAATATTTGAAATCATTTTTTATATTGTGTTTTTATTTGAGGCCCCAGCAGATTGCGAGGCCCTAAGCTGTAGTTTATTTAGCTTATGCATAAATCCGGCACTGGATGGACCTCTGCTCCAGATGTTTATCCAATCCCCTCTTGAAGCTGCCTGTGCTTGTTATGTTTATCAGCTCTGCGATGGCTGGTTTAAGATCCTTTTCTATCCAGGCTGGGCAGAAGAACGCAGGCATTTTGATGGGTCCTCTGGGGCAATGGAAGGAGCAGGAAGCTACAGCAGGGTACAAGGGGAAGAACCTCTCTAATGAGTCACTCAGGTTGGCAACATCTGGATGGGGGCTGGAGGTCTCCTGGAATTAGAACCAATCTCCAAGGTAACAGAGATCAGTTCTTATGGAGAAAATGGTTGCTTTGGAGGCTGGGCTCTGTAGCACTATACCTTGTGAAAGTCCCTCCCCGGGCTACACCCCCAAAGTCTCCAGGAATTCCCCAGCCTCAAGTTGGCCACCCTACTAGTAAGGTTGTCAGCGGACCAAAAAAACCCCAAACACTTGACCAGGCCTTTGCAGAAATCTTGAACTGCAGAAATCAGCAGGTGATGCTTTTTCATCGTGTGAAACTAAGTTTAATTATCTGCCAATCCAGCAGCACAGGAGCGGAGGCTGGAAGGAAAGCTGACAATCCAATTCCTGGTGGCTCCAGGAAAGTGGGTTCTACTGGGGGTCAGGGGAGGGGCTAGGAGAGAAGAAGAAGAGATTGGATTTATACCCCGCCCTTCACTCGGAGTCTCAGAGCGGCTTACAAACTCCTTTCCCTTCCCCTCCCCACAACAGACACCCTGTAAGGTAGATGGAGCTGAGAGAGCTCTTCCCAGAACTGCTCTTTCAAGGACAGCTCTTGTCAGAACTATGGCTTGCCCAAGATCAAACCCGATTCTTCCAGATGAGAGTCGGTGCACTTAACCACTACACCAAACTGGCTCGCATCCCCATCAAATAGTTTATATGCAACATGGGTTACTCTCAAGGGCATAAGAAGAGCCCTGCTCAACCCAACCAGGGTCCCACCCAGTCTACTATCCTTTTCAGTCAGATGGTCAGCTGGGCAGAAAGTCAACATTCCCCCCCCCCCCCCTTTTTTTTTTTGAGTGCATTTCTAGCCTGCTCTTACTGCAGTTACTCCCAAGTACAGAAACTGGAGTGATACTTGTAGGTAAACACTTCACTATGCACATTCTTGCATATGAGGCAAGGAGTGTACCCAGTTAGCTTTCTGGAGAGATTCAATCCAAGGGTTAAAGGGAAGGTGACGCAATTCCTAGAGAGGCATCAACAAAGAAGGCCACGTGACTTGCTCCACTCACTTCTGGCTTTCATTCGTTCCGGACTGGAATCTGCTCTGTGGGTGTTTTTGTCCCCCTGTTGAGTTCTGATAGATTTATTGCTTCCAAATGGGGAGGTTCTTCTTCTAGATCACGGGTGGCCGAAACTGCGGCTCGGGAGCCACGCACGTAGCTTTTTGTTTTAAATCGTCTTTATTAATTTTAATTTAACATACAGTGCATTAAGCAAAGATACAGTGTAACAGAGTGCATCCAACTACAGCAGTAGTATCTAAATGGAGAGATTCGAACCTACAGGGTTAACCACTTGAGATAGAGAGGGTTGGGGGGGGGGAATGTCTAGGGCTTGTGTAAGTAGGAGACAACAGGGTACCAGGTTGACACAAACTTGGAGAGATGTGGTGTGTCTGATTGTGAACTCTTGAGTGAATCAGAATTTTTTGCCATTTGTCCTGCCAGGCTGCTACTGATGGTGCTGCAGGGGATTTCCAGTTAGTAGCAATGGTTAAGCGTTCTCTTTTATGGTCCTGAATGGAGTTGTCCCAGTGATTCAGCAGAAAGGATTCCGGTGTGAGAGTGATGGTTTGAGCTGTGATGATTTGTTGTTTCACACTCGTCTAAAACTGTTGGATCTTGGGGCAGGACCACCAGCAGTGCAAGTAGGTCCCTTCTTGTCCGCACCCTTTCCAGCTCACACGTGGCTTTTTCTCACATATTGTGTGGCTCCCGGCAAGGTGGCTGGGGTAACGAAAGGGGGGCACACCTCCCTGATTGGTCTTCCCTTCCCCAGCCAGTGTTTCCCTCCCTGGGTAGGCTTGAGGTGGGGGAGAGCCGAGAAAGAAATCAACTTTAACTTTAAATGCGTTCTCAAAGCAACCCCCCCCAGCCTACAAATATCATTGGACAAATAAATAGCATCATCAATATGTTTTTACCCCTTTTGTTTTTATTTTTGGCAGTCTCATTCAATGTTAGTAAAAAAAAAACAAATTTGCATATTTTCAATAACAACACGTGTGTAATATTTGTTCATGTCTCCTGGCTCTCAAATATCTGGTATTTATTCTATTGTGGCCCTTACGTTCAGCAAGTTTGGCCACCCCGGTCTAGATTATATTTTCCCGAGTCATCAATGCTTTGAAGAAAAGCTTTTATTTATTTTTAGTTTTGTGTGCTGTGTGTGTGTGTATCTATGCCTGGAAGTCATGGCCGATTTCTATCCACCGCTACTGGGGGTTTCAGAGAGGCAGCTTGCTAATGCCTGACTCTGCATCCTGGCTCTGGTATTCCGTGGGGGTCTCCCATCCAAGTACTTGCCAGGATCGGCCCTGCTTAGCTTCCGAGATCGGGCTTGGCCAGGAAACCTGTCGATCACAAGGTCTTGCCATCCATTGGTGGCCGCATCGTGCCCATGTGTTGTCAACGTCCCGCCCACCCTCCGACAGAACCGCCACCCAGCCTTTCCGCCTCAGTACGCGGTGGCTCAAGTGGTTAAGAGGCTGAACTGCAGGCTGTGGAAGGTCAGTAGTTCAGCAGTTCAGACCCAAGTTGCCACATGACAGAGTGAGCTCCCGTCTTTAGTTCCAGCTCCTGCCAACCTAGCGGTTCCAAAGCAAGAAATTGCAAGTAGATAAATAGGGACCACTTTGGTGGGAAGGTAATTGCAAGAAATTGCAAGTAGATAAATAGGCACCACTTCGGTGCAAGAGAGGCAGCTTGCAAGAAATTGCAAGTAGATAAATAGGCACCACTTCGGTGCAAGAGAGGCAGCTTGCAAGAAATTGCAAGTAGCTAAATAGGTACCACTTCGGTGGGAAGGTCACAGCGTTCCGTGCGCCTTTGTGTTTAGTCATGCCGGCCACATGACCACGGAAATGTCTTCGGACAGCGCTGGCTCTTCGGCTTTGAAACGGAGATGAGCACCGCAACCCTAGAGTCGGACTCGACTGGCTTTCAAGCAAGGGAACCTTTACTTATACTCCGGCAGCTGAAAGGGCTTGCTCGCCCGGCGCCCTGCCTTATCACCTACTCCCCGCCCTGGCGGCTCTTCTGACCTCCACGGGCGCAGTCTGCTGCCCTGCTGCCGGCCTCTGCTGCTTCGCCCGGACACGCGCTCCTCCACCCCGGCACCCCTCCCTCCACAGTTTAGTGGGAACATTGCTCACAGGATGTCTGTTGTGGGGAGGGGAAGGGAAAGGAATTTGTAAGCCGCTCTGAGATGCTGAGTGAAGGGCAGGATAGAAATCCAATCTCCCCCTTCATTTTTTATTGGATGCAGGATTAAATTGCAAAATTCACTGCCGGTGAACACAGGGAAACATATCTTGATAGATGGTGGTTAGCCAGATACATGGAAGAGAAGTCCATCCAATGGCTACTAGCCATGGTGACAGAAAGTATTCTCCCTATTTCCATACACAGAGGCAGCAAACCTCTGAACACTCATGCCCAGAAGCAGCCTCAGGAGAAGGCCTTGGCCCCAGTGTCATCAGATTCGTCACAACTGTGATGCTTCAGAAATATATTTATATATTTGTGTCTGTTTATACCCATTTTTCCTCCTTAGTGGGGACCCAACATAGCTTACAAGATTGTTCTTCTGTCAGCTATGCTGCCATGGGGGTGGGGATGTTATTTCAGGGTCTGTGTAAATTGCTCTCACATTCCTGTCTCTCGCTTGGCGCAGTAATGCTTATCTCTAAAGATTACAGGAGGCGAGGTGTGTTGTCTCCCAACCGTGGGAGCAGAGCAATTCCCAGCTTCGCATAGTAGTAACGCTTACCAGCTCTAGCGCGCACGCGGGAGGGTGCCTAATTGGCCAGCGCAGGGGGGGGTGGTGTACATACAAATGCCCTATATCTCATTAGGTTCAATAGGCAACGGTTATTCTTAACAGTGACTGTGCTAATGCATCTATGGCTCTTCAATAAAAGTATTACATTTCTATGAAGTGTGTACTCCGTTGTTGGCTGTGGGTTCTGACATCTTCCCGCCTCCCATTTTTCCCCTCGTAACAACCACCCTCTGTCATAGGGTTAGTCAGTGGAACAGAGGGACGGTGCCAGACAATGCCCCCTCTAAGCTGTGGAGTCTTTTGAGCAGAAATTCAACTTTGTGAGCTACTATTTAGCTACTGCATACTTGAGCTTGCTCTGGAGCCAGCCTTCTTGAGCTAAGACAGAAATGTGTGAGCCGGAGGCTAAAAAACTGTGAGCTAGCTCACACCAACTCGGCTTCGAGGGAATACTGGTGCCAGAGTGTCAGCTGTGCATTTTGAAAGTCCCAAAGTCTCTCCAGAACATTTTCAGTTAAATAATCCTAAGTAATGGGCATCCCAAAAGAACTTTCTCTGCCTGAGACCCTGGAAATCTGCTTCTAATCAAAGCTAGGCTGGATGGCAGCCATGCATGTCCAAATTACTTTTTGGAGGCCCTGACCCGGATAGCCCAGGCAAGCCTGATTTTGTCAGATCACAAAAGCTAAGTAGGGGGGACCGTGGCAAATATTTAGAGGGGAGACCTCCAGAGAATACCAGGGCCGGGAGGCCAGAGGCAGGCGATCAAGCCACTTCTCTGAATGTCCTCCGTGCCCAGTAGAAGTCACCAGAGGTCACCATGACTTCCAGGCACAGGCACGCACACACAAGAATGCAAAAAACCCAGTAAAATAAAAACAAATTATTTTTGGAGGAAATCAGCCACAAACGGGCATCTTTTTGATGCAGCCAGAAGTTCTTCCAAATCCAGGGTTGCTTGGGAGGCCCATTGTCGCTACTGGAGAGCAGAGTTTTCAAATCCAGTAAGAAAATCCATCAGAATATCGCAAAACCTGTAAGAGCTTCAGGAAAAGAATTCTTCTTTGGAAACCAGAAGTGAACGGCCACCGGGGATTTTCTCCTTCCATGTACTACAAACTATTCAAACCAGCTGAGCCAAGAAGACCAACTCTCCAACCTCCTTCCAGTTCATTGGCCCAAACCCTTGAGTCTTGCTCGCTTTTGGAAAAAGGACTGCCAACCTCGACGTGGAGCTTAGAAATCTCCTGGAATTACATTAATCTCCCTATTACTGAGATCAGTTTCCCTGGAGAAAATGGCTGCTTTGAAGGGTGCACTCTAGGGCATTATACCCCACTGAGGTAAAGTAAAGGTTCCCTTGCTCAAAAGCCAGTCGAATCTGACTCTAGGGTCGCGGTGCTCATCTCCGTTTCAAAGCCGAAGAGCCAGCGCTATCCGAAGACGTTTCCGTGGTCATGTGGCCGGCATGATTAAACACCAAGGTGCACAGAACACTGTTACCTTCCCACCGAAGTGGTACCTATTTATCTACTTGCAATTGCTTGCTTTCGAACTGCTAGGTTGGCAGGAGCTGAAACTAGAGACGGGAGCTCACTCCATCATGCGGCACCCGGGTCTCGAACTGCTGAACTACCGACCTTCCACAGCCTTCAGTTCAGCGTCTTAACCGCAGCTCCCACTGAGGTACCCCCTCCCCAAACCCCACCATCAGATCTCGGAAGCTAAGTAGGCTCAGCCCTAGGATGGGTGACCTCCAAGGAACCCCAGGGGAGTGACGCAGCGGCAGGCCATGGCAAACCACCTCTGAAACGTCTCTTGCCTTTAAGAACAAGTCTAGCTCACCACCTAGTGGTGCACAGCACTAAAAGAGCTAGAACGGGGTGGACCGAGGGTGGGGATCCCACTCCTGACCTTCGATGGGGCACTGCTTGGGAGTGGCTCTTGGATGTCTCACTAACAATGGAGCCCCAGGTAGCAGCCACGGCCAAGTCTGCCTTTTACCATCTCCGGCTGATCAGGCAGTTGATTCCCCTCCTTGAACGCAACAACTTGGCCACAGTGATCCACGTGATGGTCACCTCGAGACTGGACTACCGTAACGCTCTCTACATGGGGCTGCCCTTGTCGCAAATCCGGAAGCTACAGCTAGTGCAAGATGCTGCAGCCAGGCTTTTAATGGGCCTCCCAGTGCAGGAGTGCATTCAGCCTGTGCTGAAGGCATTTGCACTGGCTACCGATAGCATACTGAATTCACTTCAGGGTGCTAGTTCTGACCTTTAAAGCCCTTTATGGTCAGGGACCTGCATACCTGAGGGACAGCCTTTCCCCACGTTCCCCAGAGAGCACTGCTATCAGGGTCCCAAAATCGAGTGGCCCTCCCCAGACCCAAGGATGCCAAGCTGGCTATAACCAGGGCCAGGGCTTTCTCGGTGGCGGCTTCTCGCTAGTGGAATGAGCTCCCAGAAGAGATCAGGGCCCCGCGGGACCTCATGCAGTTCCGCAGGGCCTGCAAGACGGAGCTCTTCCGCCAGGCCTTCAATTAGGAGTCGCCCCCCGATAGAGAACCCCTGACGACATTAGGAACAGCCTGTGCTGGCTGCACAAAGGCTAGATCTATCGGCTGACCACTAGGATGGAACAATGGAGGCTGGCCGCCATCAGTTAATCATTAATAATATTAAACGTATTTGATAATACTAAACTTATCTACTAAACTCGCCACTCTCAGGTTGAATCCCTGGCACCTCCAGTTAAAAAGACCAGGAAGCGGACAATGTGAAAGAATTCTGCCCGAGACCCTGGAGAGCCGCTGCCACCCTGAGTCAATACTGACCTTGATGGACTGGTGGCTTCATTCAGTAAAAGGCAGTTTCATGTGTTCATGTGTGTGATTTGCAAACCGGGGTTTGTGCTACCTTTGATTGGCCGTGATCGCCTGAATTGACAAACCGTAGTTCCCGTCATCCGGTTTGCCTCCAGTGGTGGCTGCTGCAGCGTGGAAACTGGATTGAACTTACAAAGCAGAAAAGGTCA
The DNA here is from genome assembly GCF_001447785.1 of Gekko japonicus. NCBI lineage: Eukaryota > Metazoa > Chordata > Lepidosauria > Squamata > Gekkonidae > Gekko > Gekko japonicus. The sequence continues at coordinate 267,328 of NW_015163158.1, forward strand.
CCAATCAAACACCAACAAGCAGCTGTAACCCGCAGTTCACTTGTGGTGTGCCCTGACCTGGACAGCCCAGGCTAGCCCGATCTCGAAAGCTATGCAGGGTCGGCCTTGGCTAGTATTTGGAAGGGCGACTTCCAAGGAATACCAGGGCTGTGATGCAGAGGCAGGCAATGGCAAACCACCTCTGAAGCGTCTCTTGCCAAAAAAACAAGTCTAGCTTGCCACCTAGTGGTCTAAAAGAGCTAGAACTTCTGACTGCCGGACAATCTTAGGATCTTCTGCTATTCTGTACACCATGCCATATGATAATAATAATCATAACTTCCAAGGAATACCGGGGTCATGATGCAGAGAGAGGCAATGGCAAACCACCTCTGAAACGTCTCTTGCCTTAAAAAAAAACACAAGTCTACCTTGCCACCTAGTGGTCTAAAAGAGCTAAAACTTGCCTGACAATCTTAGGATCTCCTGGCTCTTCTACGCACAATGCCTAATAATGATAATAATAATAATAATACTTGTGGTGTACTTGGTGCGATGCTTGAATTGAAATACTGGAAGTAGGCTTTTTTCACCTTGTGCGTTCATTTGCAAATGTATGCCGATTTAACCCACATGATGGATGGGATGTTAGCCCTTCTAATTAACATGAGGCACTTCTCTAATTATCACAATACATAGTAAATAGCAACTCCCCCACTGGAAATGATACGTCCCCCCACCAAGATTGCCAGCTTCCAGATGGGCCCTGGAGATCTATAATTACAACTGATCTCTGGGCGATATCAGTGTCCCTGGAGAAAATGGCTGCTTCGGAGGGTGAACTCTATCTCCCTCTCCTCCCCAAATCCCATCCTCTACCCAAATCTCCAGGGCTTTCCCAACCCAGAGGTGGCAACCCTCCCACCAAGGAGGTGGATACTATGGCATGGTGATGTACAGAAATGTTGAATTTAGCAAGACTTTTTTTTTTCAAACACACTTCCTATGACTAGCAACCGTGCATGCATAATTTCAATGGATTAGCCCCTCCCCCCCACACACACCCATAACCCAATAAATGCTCCATTCATTCATTGTAGTGCATAGTTTAAAGATACTGATGTTGGTTTCATTGGCTTCACTGAATTTTCGACAACTCTGCCAGCGGTTGTCTATCATTAACAAGAGCTACCAAGGATCCAAGAGTGAATCCGCATGACTTTTTCCCTACCTCCCCCCAGGCCCCGAAAACTCATTATGGTGTGCCAGCTTCGTGGCAAGGAAAAAGTGACCTGCTTCTCTGGATTCATGTTTCGGGGCAAATGTATAGTAAACATACTGCATAAAACTGGATTCTCCTGTGATTCCAAGCACACTGCGTGAAGACAGTTCAGGTGGGGGAGTCATGTCAGTCTGCAGCAGCAGAACAAGATTTGAGTCCAGGAGAACCTTAAAGACCAACACAATTTTCCTGGAGAAAAGCTCACTTCATCAGATACAAAGGAGAATGAAGATCCATCAGCCCTTATGTCCAGGTCAGAAGGTGGGAGTGGGGTTACAAAGAAACTCCAACAGGTCCTTCCTGACCACAACCCTCCCACCTCCTGACCAGGATATATACAAGCAGTAGGCTTAGAACAGATAAAAATAAGTACTTCTTCACCCAAAGAGTCATTAACACGTGTGATTCACTGCCGCAGGAAGTGACGATGGCAGCTAAAATGATGAAGGGGATGGAACACTTTCCCTATGAAGAAAGGTTAAAGAGGTTAGGGCTCTTGGACATGATGACTGGGGGGGTGACATGATAGAGGCTTACAAAACTATGTATGGAATAGGGAAGGTAGAGAAAGAAGTATTTTTCTCCCTTTCTCACAATACAACTCGTGGGCATTCCATGAAACTGATGAGCAGTAGGCTTAGAACAGATCAAAAGAAGTACTTCCTCACCCAAAGAGCAATTAACACTTGGAACTCACTGCCAGAGGACGTGGTGGCAGCTACAAGCATATACAGCTTCAAGAGGGGACTGGATAAACATATGGAGCAGGGGTCCATCAGTGGCTCTTAGAGGGAACACTCTGTCTGGGGCAGTGATGCTCTGTATCCTTGATGCTTGGGGGGCAACAGTGGGAGGGTTTCTGGAGTTCTGGCCCCACTGGTGGACCTCCTGATGGCACCTGGGTTTTGGCCACTGTGCGACACAGAGAGTTGGACTTGATGGGCCGTTGGCCTGATCCAACATGGTTTCTCTTATGTTCTTATTTGTATCTGAAGAAGTGAGCTTTGACTAATGATACCCTGGAAAAGATGTTGGTCTTTAAGGTGCGAATTTTATTCACATGCACCGCAGGAAGAAATCACGGGCTCCTCTCTACCCATCCTGAGAGTCAAGGCAACGTGGGAGAAAGGATTTTATAAGGCTTCATTAGATGGCTCCTCCTCCAGTCTAAGCACACCCAGAGTTTATCTTGTGTGAATTTTCTGGTGCCGAACAAGGACAGCGCGGTGCGAAAAGCTTTTCCCGCAGGTTGTGCACTGGTGCGGCCTCTCCCCCGTGTGGACGTTCTGATGCCTAATGAGGACAGCACGGTCACAGAAGCATTTCCCACAGGTGGCGCATTTGAAGGGCTTCTCCCCCGTGTGGATTCGCTGGTGCACCATCAGGATTTGCCTCTGGCTGAAGCTCTTCCCGCATTCCGAGCAGGTGTACGGTCTCTCCCCCGTGTGCACGCGGTGGTGCTTCACCAGCTGAGAGGAAGTGTTGAAGGATTTGTCGCAGTCCGGACATTTGAACGGCTTCTCTCCCGTGTGGGACCCTTCGTGGATCATGAGGCTGGAGTTGCGGCTGAAGCCCTCCCCGCACTGCGAGCATTTGTACGGCTTCTCTCGCGTGTGCACTTTGCGATGGCTGAGGAGCTGCGTTTTCCGGCCGAAGCTTTTGTCACACTCCGAGCAGTTGAACGGCTTCTCTCCGATATGAATCCTGTAGTGTCGGGTCAGGTCTGAGCTCACCGTGAAGCTCTTCCCACACTGTGAGCATGTGTAGGGCCTCTCCCCCGTGTGGGTCCTTTCGTGCGCCACCAGGGTAGACTTCAAGCTGAAGCATTTCCCACAATCTTTGCACATGAAGGGTTTTTCCCCAGTGTGTGTTCTCTGGTGTGCAATGAGAATGGTGGTCCGGCTGAAGCTTCTCCCACATATGGTGCAGACCTTTGCCCCTCGGCTTCTCCGCCTCCTCTTTACCACTCTGGTTTGGTTCAGGTCCCCGCTTTCTTCTAAGTATGGAAAGAAAACACCCACTCTCGAATCTAGACAGTTCTTCCTTTGAGAGCCATCCCGAATTACAGAAGTCTCTCCATCCTCCTGAGGCCAGGTGGGTTTTTCCAGAGAGATTCCATGCTTTCCCACTCGCTCTGGCTTTTGTGGCAGAGGTTTATCCTCTTTGTTCTCTGTCATCCACCCATCGCCTAGGAGCACAGGCGATGAAATCGAGGTGTTGTTATCTACAGTAAAACAAGAAACCTTTACAGGGGATTGTAAATATAGTATTTCAATTTATCTTATTGTTTACTTAATTCATTTATTCCCCACCTTTCTTCCCAATGGGGACAAAAAGGGCTTAATGTCTGTGACGGAATAGCACAGAAAAGCAGGCTTTTTAAAATGCTGCTTGGTAACAGAGAGTCAGGGGAGTTACAAGTTAATCTTCGCTGGAGAGAAGAGCTGAGGTGATTGGCTACTCTGCTCACTCTCTGATTGGCCAACATCAGCTGAGAGAGATATAAAACAGCTGATCTGGAGGGGAAAATGGTCTTTCTGCCTTTTTGCCTTTAGGTTTTTTGAAATCTAACATCTGAATCAGTAGCCAGAGGTTACCTTCTGAGGGAAGAGACATTTGGGGAATCAGTGTTTTCTGACAGGCAATAGTCAGAAAAGTACTTCTACAGAAAGAAGAAGAAAAAGCCCATTGTCCAAATATATTATTACTGCTCTGAAGGAGAACTTAGATTCTCAGTAAGCAAAGCTGCAGGACAACCTTATACAGACAAGGATACTGGAGAAGGATTTGGCAGAAAGTCTGGAAAGTTAGAGAGAACTCCCAGACCAGCCAAATAGCAGAATAACTTCCTGCCAGTTAAAGGGGATGGGAAGAGGACCCTGGTCTGTAATAAAGGAGAGTAGCTTAGACACCTCAGGAGTTAATGAAAAGCTGTATTATCTAAAGGAAAACCTGTAATATCTGAAGGAAGAAATCTAGGAACATCAATAAGAACTGTGTTGTGCTGAAACATACTAAACAAAGTACCTCTCAAAGAAAGAAATAGAGAGCCTTGAAACAAAACTACAAATACACTCTCTTGAATATTCTAAGAATTCACCTCTGAAAATATTAGAAAGTTTTTACCTCAGAAATCTCAAAACCTTGTCTATTCCATTTATAAATATATTCCCTGCCTGTTTAATAAATTCTTCTTTCTGTTTTTGAAAGTTAGTTTGCCTCAGGTGTCATTTCTCAATGAGGGTTTAAAGAACACTGGACAGCTCCTGTCTTTTTCAGTAGTGTTCTTGAGCTGAGAAAAAGCCTCAACTAAAAATATCCAAACATAGGGTGAGACAGTCAAGTATTTTATGACAAAGAATATATACTGTAGGGCAACTCATCCAGAGAGAGGGGAACTGAAGATTTGGCAGGAAAAAGCTGCCAGACAGTTGGGGAGATACAGAATATTGTAAATATAGTATTTCAATTTATTTTATTATGTATTTAATTCATTTATTCCCCAAATTTCTCCCCAAGGGGGACCCAAAAGGGCTTAACGTCATTCTTCTATCATAAGTTGTATCCTCACAGCAACCCGGTGAGGTAACTTAGGCTGAGAAGTGTGTGACTGGCCTAAGGTCACCCAGTGAGCTTCCATGATACCAGTGAGGATTCGAATTTGGGTCTTCCAGATACTAGCCCAAGACTCTTAATTCATACACTGCACTGGCGCTCTCTCTTCACTGTTTAGATTTTTGAAAGCTGTTTGAGCTGCAGAAAAGTAGTCAAGAAATATTTTTTATAAAAACAAAGATTCATAGAAACATAAAATCATACCGTTGGAAGGGACCTCC
>NW_015163158.1:274135-280460 GCF_001447785.1 Gekko japonicus
TCTGTTTGAAAACCCGCAAAGGAGAGCTCACCACCTCCCAAGGAAGCCTGTTCCACTGAGGAACCACTTGAACTGGCAGGAAGTTCTCCCTAATATTTAGTCGATAATACGTGAGAAGGCGGTCCTTCGGGTACGCTGGCCTGAAGCCATATAGGGCTTGAAAGGTCAATACCAGCGCGTCGAATTGAGCCCCAAAGCAAATTGGAAGCCAGTGTAGATGGAAGACGGTTGGAATGACATGGTCCATACGATCCACTCCAGTCAACACTTCGGCTGCAGCATTCGGTACCAACAGCTTCCAGATAGTCTTCAAGGGCAGCCCCATGCAGAGCTTGGAAAATTTTCTGGTGAATCTCAGGGACCACAGAGAAAGAGAAGCCCGACACAAAGCCACTGATGCTAGAGGAGGACAAGTGCATGCACATAGGGTATCTCTTACCTTCAGTGCTGGCCTCCCCATCACCCTCCTTCTTGGCCGTGACGCAAAACCGCTTCTCTCCAGTGGTACTTGAAGGGCTCTCACTGGTAGGGAATGGGATATTCACAGCCACCTCCTGGGTTGGTTTTGGCTCCTGAAACAGCATCAAGGATCCCATTCAAGACCAGGGGGAGGCAGGGAGCCAGCACACTGAGCCCTGAGAGTACTGAATGGGACCCACTTTTGTTTCTTCACCTGTCCCATGTTACCTTAAATAGAAAGTCGTGTTTGTGGTCCAGTCATACAGAGCTTGGAATCCACCTGCAGCAGAATAAGGTGGGAGGTGGTAGAATGAACAGTATCAGGGGGACACTGTTCCCTAATAATCCCCTGTGTTTAAAAGAAAACCCCATTCTCCATAAACTGAAAATCTGAACATAAAGACGACTAGGCTAGAACCACCCTTCTCAATGTGACAGCTTCCTTCCTGGAGATTCCCCACCTACGACTCTTATCAGGTGTTGTAAATAAGAAGCGGGAGACTGACCAGTTATGAAGGTGCACAGAGAGTTTATATAGTTATACAGGTGAATATATACAGAGATATTTACAGGCTATTGAACAGCATGTCGTGCCTTAATCTATGAGAAATAAGTCCCCATCCAGCTTACTAAACTGATAGCTATTATGCTAAACCCCAGCCAATCTCTAACAGGGTGATGTAATCACTAACTCTAACAAGCCCAGAAAGAGTAACGCCTGCTAGAAAACACCTGGCTGTAATTACATGATTACTAGCATGACAGCTAGATCTGACAAACAGATCAAACTTATCTAGAGTAACTGCTTGCTACCTCTATCACTCTGACATATATCTCAATAACTCTACCATCTTGAACATAGGAAGCTGCCTTCTCCTGAATCAGACCCTTGGTCCATCCAACTCAGTACTGTCTGCTCAGACTGGCAGCAGCTCTCCAGGGTCTCAGGCGAAGGCCTTTCCCATTTTTTGGCCACTGTGTGACGGAGTGTTGGACCAGATGGGCCACTGGCCTGATCCAACATTGGCTTCTCTTATGTTCTTACGTTCTTATCACCTCCTACCCGGTCCTTTTAACCGGAGATGCCGGGGATTGAGCCCGGGACCTTCTGCATGCCGAGCAGAGGCTCTGCCAGTGAGTCACGGCCCCTCCCGAAAATCTTCCACCTCATCTTGATGCTTGCAAAGGCCAAATCCTAGCATCAGCTCTAGGGTTGCCAGCCTCCAGGTGGGGCCTGGAGATCTCCCAGAATCACAACTGATCCCCAGGACATACACAGAATGATAGAATCCCAGAGTTGGAAGGGGCCATACAGGCCATCTAGTCCAACCCCCTGCTCAATGAGGGATCAGCCTCGAGCATCCCTGGCAAGTGTTTGTGCAGGACTCCAGCCGCTGCTTAAAGACTGCCAGTGATGGGGAGCTCACTACCTCCCTAGGCAGCTGATTCCACTGTTGCACAACTCTGACTGTCAAAAGGTTTATCCAGCCGGTACATTCCCGCCCTTAATTTAAACCCATTATTGCAAGTCCTGTCCTCTGCTGCCAACAGGAACAGCTCCCTGTTCCCCCGGAGGATATAGCTCCTGCAGCGGATGGACTGTATGGCACGATACCCTGCTGAGCCCTCTCTCCTCCACAAACCCTGCTGTCCCCAGGAGCTGTGGCTCACTGGCAGAGGACCTGCTCGGCATGCAGAAGGCCCCAGGTTCAATCCCTGGCATCTCCAGTTAGAAGGATCAGGTAGGAGGTGATGTGAAAGACCTCCAATTCCAAAAGATATCCAGCCCCCAGCTGGACGTTAACCCTATCTCCAACTGCTACCTCCCTGGGGCCCTTTCATGGTAAATTTAGGGGGCATCATCTACAACTTTCCCCACACCGAGTATGTTCTCCACCACACAACCTCTGGTAAATGCACCCAGATCTTAAGAGATCCAGAATGCCACCCTGGGACTGCTCCCCAACACTGGCAATGTCCTGAAGGGTCCTGTGGACTACCCCTAAATTGACAGACCTTCGGACGGAAACACCACTCACTTCCTGTTCCAGCTGCCCAGCCTCTTGACGTCTCCGCAGGAAATCTTCCGCCAGCGCTACCGCCTGGTCGCAAGTCTGAGGATGACCCCCCTTCACCCAGCCTTGGATCTCCAGCGGCAAGATGGCCAGGAACTGCTCCAGGATCACCAGCTCCAGGATCTGCTCCTTGGTGTGCCTCTCTGGCTTCAGCCACCGGTGGCAGAGGTACCAGAGACGGCTGCAGACCTCGCGGGGCCCCTCGGCCTCCTGGTAGCGGAACTCAAAGCGTCCGGTGCACGTCTGTCGTGAGCGAGCCCTCTGGTAAGAGGTCTTCCCTCACATTCCAGTAATCCTTCGTATTTCGGGCTTCCATCTTTCTGTGGTCCCCTTCGACTTCTCTATTGAGGTCCGCCAGCCCTCGGGACCTCCCGTAAACATCAGCCATCCCCTCAAAGGAAAGAAAAGCCTTCGCATTATCCAATGGTGCAGGTTCTGGTAGCTGAGGGTGTCCAAGTCTTGGATGAGGGAACTGAACTGGCTTGAGAAACTCGGGCAACGCTAAAAGTTTTGACCGCCTCTCACTTGACTGGCTCGTACCCTGCTCTAGGGCCTTCCTCTTCACAAACTCCTGTTCATTCCCCCTATTGAATTCAGGAGATGCTGTAGCTACTCTGTTGGATACCACCCCACATACAAGCCCCTGGCTTTGTTCCTGCAGCTGCTCCCTGGTCTTTATCCCTTCCTCTGGTAACCCCTGGAGCTGTAGAGCATCACTTGGAATTTTCCCCTTCTCGGCCGCCATTTTGTACCTCAGCTTAATGGTCACCTCAACGTTGAGGATGGCCTTCTCACTTGAAAAATCTCCATGTTTACTTCAAGATGCCTCAGAATATCTGGACTGTGGTTAGATATCCAGAGCCAGGTGGTCCCCACAAGTTCCATGGGACATTTTCAGTGGCATTGAGGAGTACAGGGGTCCATCGATAGACAGTTTTACAGGTGGAATCAGTAAGAAGGGCTTCTCCTGGAGAAGACACTGACAGACACAGATGAGAATGTAAGGATACAATTGAAACAAACATTCACTTCAAAACATTCACAGGAACATTCACTGCTGCCTTACAGTGCATCAGGCTCATTGTCTATCAAGGATGATTTACTGTTAGAAACCACAACGCTTAAAAACCTGTGGGGGAACATTTTAACCTTCCAGGACATTCACTTGCTGACCTAAATGTAGCCATTCTTTTATAAAGGATTTCAGAGAGAGACTGTTGAATTGCTAGTGATAATGAAGCTCAAGACAATGCATCCTTCTGGACTGAATCAAGACCTAGGTTTCCTGTCTCATTACCAATGCTGATTTCTCCACACCTGCCATTGCTCTGCATATCACACCTAAAACAATCACACCTGCTATTCTCATTCAGCATCTTAAAATCACTCCACACTTCAAGATATAAGGACAGACGGACTCACATTCTAGCTTTCAGGTGGGTAGCCGTGTTGGTCTGACGCAACGGAACAAAATTTGAATCCAGTGGCACCTTTAAGACGAACAAAGTTTTATTTGGGTATAAGCTTTCATGTGCTTGCACACTGCAGGGCCATTACCCCACCTTAGAGAAGGGGATGCTGTTGGTTGCCTCCATGCTTGGGAGGAGGCGGGTGGAATATGATGGCAGCATCACACTTGGTCGCTCTCAGCATTCCACAGTCAAGAAGGTGCATTTGCACTTCAGTCTCCAGTTTTGATATATTTTGCTTCGAATGCGTTTCCCCCCTGTTGCTGGATCCAGGCAAGTGGTAATTATGTGGGCTGGGCTTGTTGCTCCTGTTAGGTCCTTGCATCTTCACTGTGTTGTATGCTGGTTGCTGCTCACCCATTGCCTATGTGTGTGGACTGATGGGGAAGTGTGCATGCACGCAGGGGCCTGTACCTTGAATGAAACTCGGTTGGTCTTAAAGGTGCCACTGGACTCAAATTTTGTTCTGTTGCTTCAGACCAACATGGCTACCCACCTAAATTACTTTCCCTGTCAATTTCTTCTAAAAAAAAGTGAATACCTATAAATTCTTCCCAGCAGGACTAAAATCCATTGTTGATCAGGGACGTGAGTGATCTTCATGGTTCTGGCACCATCTTGCCCCACCCCTGTAGATTCCATTGACTTCCACTGTGCAATCTGCCTTGAGTCTTAGTGAGAAGACTATAAATAACTTATATGTATAAATCAGTGTAAGAAGATAATAGAAGCCATGTTGGAGCAGGCCAATGGTCCATCCAGTCCAACACTCTGGGTGCGTTCAGACGAGGCATTTCAGCCAGCATAAACTGTACCAGTTGGAACCGGTGCAGTTTATGCCGGCTGAAACGCGATCACACTTACCTCCTGTCTGCGGAGCCCATCGCTGTATGCCTGTTCACACACAGTGGGCATCAGCGATTTGTTTGTTGGTTTTTTAACACAGTTTGCGCATGCGCATAGGCAGCCATCCACAGAATGGCGATCTTCACGCATGCGCAAAACACCCTGTATTACATTTAAAGTTTAAAGGTAAGGACTTACCTTTAAAGTTTAAAGAGCAAAGTGGCCTCCCTGAGGTCCCGGACTCCTCTAAAAGTTAAACTAAGGACTTTTTCTTTCTTTTTTAAAACAAATACCAGGGCGAAGCTTCGCCCAAGCGCATATCGCCGACCTAAAAAAAATGGTGGGCGAAAATCAGATGCCTCAGGCTTCCGAACGGAAGTGGCTCTACAACGTTGGAGAGCGATCAGACGGGGGGTAAAGCGATTACAACCGTTGCACTCAGGATACCACCACTTGGGGACCTAGTGGCAGAATACAACGGTTTAAAGCTCTTTGCAACAGTTAGGGACGGAAGGCAGATGTTCGCCGTGTGAACGCCGGTAAGTACACCGATTCCAACCGGCACCTATACCGTTGCAAATGCCCCGTCTGAACGCACTCTCTGTGTCACATAGAGGCCAAAATCCAGGTGCCATCAGGAGGTCCACCAGTGGAGCCAGAACTCCAGAAGCCCTCCCACTGTTGCCTCCCAAGCACCAAGAATAAAGAGCATCACTTGCCCCAGACAGAGTGTTTACCTTGTGGCTAAGAGTCACTAATGGACCTTTGCTCCAGACGTTTATCCAATCCCCTCTTGACGCTGTCTATGCTTGTAGCCACCACCACTTTCCGCAGCAGTGAATTCCTCTTCTTTAGATGAAGGACTTCCTTTTATCTGTTCTAAGCATACTGCTCATTAATTTCATCGAGTGCCCACGAGTTCCTGTATTACGAGAAAAGTAGAAAAGTACTTCTTTCTCCATCTTCTCTATCCCATGCATAATTCTGCAAAACTCTATTTATTTATTTTATTTATTTGTTCAATTTACACCTTGCCCCCCCCACTGAAGCAGGCTCAGTGTCAACCCAAACTGTGGCGCGTTGTTGTTGTTGTTCAGTTGCACAGTCAAGTCCGACTCTTCGCGACCCCATGGACCAGCTCCCGCCAGGCCCTCCTGTCACCCGCTGTCCTCTGAAGTTTGCTCAATTTCATGTTCGTCGCATCTATGACACTATCTAACCATCTCATCCTTTGCCGTCCCCGTCTTCTTTGACCTTCAATCTTTCCCAGCATGCTAAATAATACACTTTTAATCCACTTCAGTGACTGTTTGCAAGTGGATTTTGCCATTTCACACAGTAAAATCCAGTTGCAAAGTGCACTGATAGTGTGTTATTTAGTGAGTGTGAAAGCACCTATCAATGACACCCCAAACTGCTTTTTATTCCCACTAAGGAAAATGTATAGGTACCCAATGTTCCCTCTAAGCTGAGTTA
>NW_015163159.1:0-1497 GCF_001447785.1 Gekko japonicus
CACTAATTCAGCTTAGAGGAAACACTGATGCCAATATGTTTCAAGGACAGGTGGATTAAATAGAATAGCAGTTCACAGGAATTTTGATTAATGGGCTGTGTGAGTGTGTGAACATAATACTGTGTCTTCTTACAACAGAGAGTCAGGGCTTATCTGTGAAGCTGGTTCTTAGAATCCATGTTGAGGTGGATCTTCAGTCAGGGAAACCACAGGGTTTTCAGTTATTTTTAAAAGGCCCTTTACAATATGTTGGGTGTGGGTAGCTAAACTTTTAAAAGCAAGCTCATGAGCACCTCTATGTGGAAAAACATTCTGTGGGCATGAATTGGCCATGCAACTTTTAAAGGATCTGACAATAATCTAGAAGCTAATTCATAGATACATCTGGGAAATACTTCCATTGCCATACAGGCTACCATATAGAGGATTTTCTCCCTTTTGAATGTCAGTCTGTGAGTTCTATGCCTTACAAGTGGGGACCCACAAGGAACTCACAGGAGCGCCCATCCCATTCCCCCCCTTTTCTTCTCCCCTTCTCCCCCATGACTTTTCTCTGTCTCTCGCTCCTTCCCACTACCCCTTCTTTTACTTTCTGTATTTTTCTCTTTCTCCCTCTGTAAAGAAAACTGGTTCCAAAAAATGTCTCGTCTGTTTCAAAGTTTGGTTCAGGCTTCAAATGTGGCCTGCTTGTGGGTTAATACAGTTCAGAAAAGCAGCCTTGCTAAAGCTAGAGCACCCTGACCCTTGTGAAACTGCAGATAACACCCGGCTGCAGAGGGAGAAAAGGAGCCCAGTAAAAGGTAAAGGTTTTCCTTGCTCGAAAGCCAGTCGAATCCGACTCTAGGGGGCGGAGCTCATCTCCGTTTCCAAGCCGAAGAGCCAGCGCTGTCCGAAGACTTCCTTGTGGTCATGTGGCTGGTATGACTAAACACCGAGGTGGACGGAATGCTGTTACCTTCCCACCAAAGCGGTACCAATTTATCTACTTGCAATTTCTTGCTTTCAAACTGCTAGGTTGGCAGGAGCTGGGGCCAGAGATGGGAACTCACTCCAGTTTGAGAGCCAGTTTGGTGTCGTGGTTAAGTGCGCAGACTCTAATCTGGGAGAACCGGGTTAGATTCCCCATTCCTCCACTTGCACCTGCTGATGTGACCTTGGGTCAGTCACAAGCTCTGGCACAGCTGTTCCTGAAAGAGCAATTTGTGTCAGAGTTCTCTCAGCCCCACCCACCTCACAGGGTGTCTGTTGTGGGGAGGGGAAGGGAAAGGAGTTTGTAAGCCGCTCTGAGACTCCAAGTGAAGGGCGGGGAATAAATCCAATCTCTTCTTCTTCTTCCATCACGTGGCACTCGGGTCTCGAACTGCTGAGCTACAGACCTTCTGGTTGGCAGTTCAGTGTCTTAACCTCTGAGCCACTGCAGCCCTATAAAGAGCATAGTACCAGCTCCCAATTAGCCACATTCCAATCAATTATGCACCTGTGGGAAAGGGGATGAGC
>NW_015163159.1:4618-4772 GCF_001447785.1 Gekko japonicus
ATTTTGTTCACAGCAGCCATCTTGAATGTTGCTTGTGAGAGCCAGACAGCTTCTGGCTATGCTGACTCTCAGGAGAGAGCCATCTTGGATTACTGGAACTTCAGCTGAGAATGATAACGTCTGATATTTGGAACCAATGTATTACCATTTTAGT
>NW_015163159.1:5028-16659 GCF_001447785.1 Gekko japonicus
TGTTTCCAATACTTAGCAAAAACAATTCAAGCCGACGTTAACATATATGTTATCACATATTGATCTATTTTATTACAGTTATCTGGTAAAATATTTAACAAATAAATTTCTGGTAAATAAGGTAACTCTATATCTAAGATTTCATGTATAGCTTTTGTAGTGTATTCCAAAGCTGCCATGGAATGTATGATGTATGTGAAACATCTCATTGACTTGTAATGTTAAGCTTCGTCCTGGGCTAGGATCCAAATACATCCAATCGTGTTACTAGCCCAGGAAGCACCTAACCAATCACCTTCAAACAAGCTCCCTGAGCGGGAACATCCGTGATTGGTCATTAAGTGAACAACCTTACTGGTTGGTATTTGTACAGTGGGTGTGGCTACATTAGCTGGGAATGTTTAAAAGCAGGACAGCTGCAATGTAAAGGCTGTTCTGGCTATCAGATGTCGATCCGTGTTGGAGTTGTGTTTGAGTTGAAGAATAAAGTTGTGTTCTTGCTGAATCACTCTCCGACTGCTTTGTTAAGCGAGCGACTTAACAGCTTTATGTATTGTACGCCAGTAATTTTGTGTTATACTACGCCTCCACCATGTATGATAAAAGGTACCGACATTATATTTACATTTCCAGCAGTTTTTTGAGGCATTTGTGTAACACTTAGCTATTTTATCTGGTGACCAGTGCCACCTAAAAAATATTTTGTATATATTTTCATTATATGGTATTGCTCGTGTGTACTTTATTGCTTCCCATATTTTAGACCAGCATTTGAATTTCTAACTTTCTTGTTTTATCCTCACAGTTTCTTGTTCTTGTTTAAAGTATTCTTGCACCTTAAAAACATATATATTTTAATTACTTTTGTGCAGGGCTCTTTTTGTAGAAAAAGCCCAGCAGGAACTCATTAGCATAATAGGCCACACCCAACAGCAGGAACTCATTAGCATATTGGGCCACACCCCTGACAGCACAGCTCATTGGCATATTAGGCCACACCCCCATGTTACCAGAAGTGTGGTCATCCAGCCACACCCACCTTTTGCTTCTTATTCTGTTTACCTTGTTTGCTGTCAAAACCCAGGGCCTTTTTTTGTAGCAGGAACTCCTTTGCATGTTAGGCCCTAATGTAGCCAGTCCTAATGAGTTCCTGCTGTTGGGTGTGGCCTATTATACTAATGAGTTCCTGCTGGGCGTGGCCAACTTGGGAGCCAGCTGGAACTCCGTTCCTGTGCGTTCCTGCCAAAAATAGCCCTGCTTGTGGTTATTTGCCTTCAATCTGACCTCAGTCTAAATCTAGAGCCTAGACTGGCTGACCACCTACCAGAGTAATTGGTTTTGTAAGAAACTAGTTCCACAAGCCCACCTTGCAGGGTACATGTTCTTGTTTAGTCCTGGGAAGGTTAGAGGCTCGACCTTTGGCTTCTGATCCTAGGGATAGTCAAAAAGGCTGGTGGCAGATGACCAGACTGGTGTGTGAGGAGTCACACTCCAGGGTTTTGTGATTTTGCAGCCCTTAAGCAAAGTACCCAGGAAGGTTACCCAGGAAGCTTCATAGCAGACAAGGGATTTCCATATCCTAGTTCATCTCGAACCACTGCCCAGCACTAGTTCTGAACCAATATGTGGTGATATTTGGAGAGTTTTGCTTCTTCTTATCAGACATTAAGATGGTAAACAGCAGACATGACCCCATGGAAGTATAACCAAAGGAAATGTTGTCCTTGGCCCGGTTCAGACATGCAGGCATTCAACCCCCAATTTCTTGGTTATTCAGCACTTGAGGATTGGCAGCTGTGAACAGTCTGCAACTGAAAAGAATCTCTCCTTATATATAATTGAATAGTGGGTGCCAAAGTTCTAATTCTAAAATGCACTCCCTTAGTGTATGGCTGATGGCACTGCTCCTCAGCATATATCGCCACCAATCAGAAGGCAAAGCCCGGGTCCCGCCCACACCACAACTGCTGCGACAACCTGGTCTTTTGCATATGGAAGCTGATTGGACTTCAGTCCATTCCACACCTCAAACTCCCCCCCCCCGCAAGGCAGTTGGGATTTTCAGTTGCATAACATACCTCATAGGGGAGAGGAGAATGGGTAACAATGGTTACCACTCTCCAGGTGAGGGCTACAGATAACTCAAACATACAAATGCTCTTCAGGTAGCAGAGATCAGTCCCTCTGGAGAAAACAGTGGACTCTGTCATTAAACCCTGCTGAGGTCTCCACAGGAAACTGACACTGTTTGCCCAAAGCCAGAGCACTCTCCCAGAGCCTCTTTCTAGATCTCGTTGTATTTATTTCCGCAACGGGCATTATTTCTAGTTTGATATAAAGTGAAAGCTCTACCTGTGATGGAGCCTTCACACATTCAAGCACTCACAATATCCCAGTCATCAAGTGATGATGACTATGCCTGTGTGAATCTGGCTGCTATTGAGAATGACAAAGCAATCATTTCACGACAACCTGCTGCTTTTCCGACATCAAAAATTAGCTTCAGAACTGGGCCAAAGCACAGCTACAATCTAGTGAGCGGGTTGTTTACAGGATTGATGGTGTATTTCACAGTGACTGCTGGCAGTGCTGTTTTACAACTTGTTTTCAAGTCATAATTGACTGTCACTTTAGCATTGAATGAGCCTCAATTACTGCACAGAGATTACCGCTCTTACTAAAGAATTCAATACTGCCTATGGTTGAAGAGGTGTTTTACAGAATAATAGTCTGCACAAGTCCTGCGTGGAGGAATTAAACAAAAGGAGCATAGAAAACAAGCCAGCTTTGGAGAGGAAGATGAGCCCAAAATAGATCAACGGCTGAAGTACAAAACTAAAAGACTAATTTATAATCAATGCTTTCCTGCAGAGCTTGCTGAACTTCGTTTTTCAGGGACAGAATAACTCCTTTGACTCCTCTGTTTGAACATTCAGTCCTGTCGGTTACACACACTAGCACACACGTCCCCAGCCTTTTCCAGCCTGTGGGCACCTTTAGAATTCTGATACAGGGTGGTGGGTGCAACCACAAAATGGTTGCCATAGGAGGCTGGGCCAACCACAAAATGGCTGCCACAAGGGGCAGGGCCAACCACAAAATATCAGGGAGCCGCCTTGAACGTAGAGGAATGGTGGGATATAAATGTTTTAAGAAACAACGGATAAAAAATGAATAAATTATGCGTAATCGTGGTCGTGGCTTTTCAACATTTCAGGCGCACACTCTGTATTTTAATGGGATACCTTTTAAAGATACATAAAGTTTAAAAATATTTTCTTGCACATGCGCAAAATAAGTAAACATATTGAGCTGGCTGAGAAACCGTCATCTGGCAGTGTCTGTCTTCTATCTGCAGGCTCTAATACATCTAGAAAAGGGTGTTAGGCCTTCTACTAGGAGCCACCACTAATAACACCAATAACATCAGCAACATCAACAATATTAACTGAAATGAATAATAACTAACTGTGCTGGATGCTGATGGGGGCCATTTTTGGGGAACATCCTATCACGGCCACCAGGTTGTTATTGCCACCAGCACTTTATTTTTATCTTTATTTTTATTCTATCTTATTTTGAGCTATGACTTGGTATGTTTGTACGTTATGACGCTGTACTGTATAAGTACTTCTGTTTTGATATTTTTAATCCTTAATGTAAGCCGCCTGAGCTTGCCTACAGCGGGGAGGGCGGGATAGAAATTGAATAAATAAATAAATAATAAATAATTCTCCTGGTATCCCTTTACATGAGTCATTCTCTTATGAGCTCAGCCATGTTCAACCTGCACTGTTACTTCCAATGATAACAGTCGGTATTGAAAAACTGGGGAGACCTCCTTGCATACTTGTGCCATAAGAGAGAGATTCTGGCCAGATTTTGATAGGAACTGCAGTGAAAACGAACAAAATGTGATTTAGTGACGTGATTATCAGATTCCACCTCAATTATATAAAGACATTAAAACTGGGAAAATCTGATGACTTCGGTCCAGTTAGGTTCATTAAGTGTTCCAGCCCTGCAGCCTAGTTGTGTTTAATCAGAAGCAACACACTATACCATAAACATCAAAAAGTCAAAAATCCCCACGCAGCCCCACCCATTACCTAAAAACACTTGGCAGGGGTGCCACATCCAGGACCCCTGCATTAACTTGTAAGCACTGGGTGGGCATGGGACCTTCCATGGCATCGGGTCAAGATATTGTAATGAATAATGCACAGACACACAGAGACAAAGACTATGCAGATGAAGGGGGTGAAACCCTGTTCCCTCTTGCACCTTATCTCAGTGCACTCCAGTGCTTGCAATATTTTTATCCTATACCCCATGCACCAAAGGTCAATAAAGGAAGGTGCGGGAAGGCACGAGGTTTATAAGGCTTCGTATGTACATGTACTCCATGCATGCTGAAAAATCACTTTAAATGGGAACTCATATGATCCCCTGTTATTTTAATTCTTGGGTTACAACAAGTACAAGTGAGGATGTTAGATGCCTTTAAATTGGAGTGCACCAGTTGTCCTATTTGCCTGGAATTTGGCAAGAAGGATCCTTTGAGGTGATGGGTACAGTCCAGGCCCGTAGCCAGGATTTTGTGGCTTGTGGGACGGGTTTTTTTTCTTGTGGGGCTGAAGTCCTCAGTGCAGAAAGAAAAGCTATTGTGCCAATAGAAAGCTGTTACCCGGAGAGATCTCTAAACTGCACGCTGTCAACCACTTCAGATGACAGTTCTCAGCTGCTGCAAGTTAATCACGTCTGCCAGCCTAAGCAACGATTCTGAGAACAAGCCAGCAAGTGGGGGCGATGACTTCTATAGTCATGAAAGCTAACAAATAGGCAGGAAAACTCTCTTAAAGGAGACCAGTTTCTGGACAAAGAGTTAGAAGGGATCCTAGAGGTCACCTACTCCAACCCCCTTGCTCAGTGCGGGAATTAGTCAACTACAGCACCCCACTCCGCTTAAAGGAGTGCCCGCCTTTTAAAATGTTTCAAAATGATTGAAAAAAGCATTTACAGGAAAAATTCTCGTGGGGCTGTTCCTTTAAGAAAGGGGGCAGAGCCCCCCAAGCCCCACCATAGCTATGGGCCTAGTACAGCCCCCAAGAGTTTCATTCAAATAGGCTAGAAAACAAAAAAGTAGAGCTAGAAAAGCGTTTTCTATTCCAGCAGAAATGAATTAAGAATTTAATTAAGGAAACAAAAACAAACACGTATAATAACCGTCATGAAGAAAATAACAAACATTTAACATTAACATAAACCAAACATGAAACAAAAATTGTTTGTATTTCTAGTTTATCCTTGTGAAAGTTTCTCAAAGCACTGAAACAGACGGGTGTCCTACAACAAGAGGAGCGGTTTGGGGTTTATGTGCACCGATCAATTCCATTACTCAATTTGACAGCCTTTTTACCTTCATGAATGTTTGTCACTGACCATCTTTGTTGAGTTGGGCTAAGAAGGGTAACTTCCTAAGAAGTAGGCTTCCTGAGCTGACAACTAACGCTGTGAGTGGACTCTCATTTATGGGTTTTCTGTTGATAAACTACACAACTTTGTTTTCTGCAAAACCCAATAAAAGAGATCATTACAAAGAAGTATACATATATTGATTAGTATGCATATCTAGAAATGACTGAGCAAGCAGAAGTTTCCAGTGAGACCAGTATGAAGAGCCCCTTTTTCTAAACTAAGTGCCACTGGCTACAGGTAGAATTTCTCCAGCTGTTGTTGTTGTTGTTCAGTCGCACAGACAAGTCCGACTCTTTGCGACCCCATGGACCAGATCACGCCAGGCCTTCCGGTCTTCCGCCGTCCTCTGGAGTTGGCTCAACTTCATGTTTGTTGCATCTATGACACTGTCTAACCATCTCATCCTTTGCCGTCCCCGTCTTCTTTGACCTTCAATCTTTCCCAGCATCAGGGTCTTCTCCAGTGAGTGCTCCCTTCTCATTGGGTGGCCAAAGTATTTGAGCTTCAGTTTCATTATCTGGCCTTCCAGGGAACAGTCAGGGTTGATTTCTTTTAGGATTGACTGATTTGATCTTCTTGCAGTCCAAGGGACTCTCAAGAGTCTTCTCCAGCACCATAGTTCAAAAGAATCTATTCTTCGGCGCTCGGCCTTCCTTATAGTCCAACTCTCGCAGCCATACATGACTACTGGGAATACCATTGCTTTGACCATGTGGACTGTAGTCCAAGGCAAATATTTATGTGCCAAGAATGTATAGTTTTTCAGGAGGGAATGGTGGACAGAAATATAACGTCAATCTAAGCTTGCTCTTGCCTGTAACCCAAAGGCTATTGCTATAGACACGAAAGCTGAAGGAGGAGGAGGAGGAAATTGGATCTATACCCCGCCCTTCACTACCCGAAGGAGTCTCAGAGTGGCTTACAACCTCCTTCCCTTCCCCTCCCCACAACAGACACCCTGTGAGGTAGGTGGGTCTGAGAGAGCTCTGACTGAGAACTGCTCTTAAGAGAATAGCTCTGAGAGAACTGTGACTGATCCAAGGTCACCCAGCTGGCTACATGTGGAGGAGTGGGGAATCAAACCTGGTTCTCCAGATCAGAGTCCACCGCTCTTAACTACTACCACAAACTGGCTCTTAGAAGAAGGGAATGGTTTCATTTGTATGAGAGGGAAATGTGCCCCCAAAGCTAATCTAGTATGAGTACCAACAGCCAGAAGGGCTACAATTTAGTCCTAAAAGTAAATCTGTAGGGACGTGTGTGTGTTTCTATTAAGTATTGACTCAACGCCGTCTTGTAAGTAACAGTAAATCAGCTTTATTGGTTTCAAACAGGAACTGTGAAGAACACACAACAACAAACAGTGGAGCAATTCCTCTGCCCTAAACTGCGGTGGCTCAAGTGGTTAAGATGCTGAACTGCAAGCTGTGGAAGGTCAGTAGTTCAGCAGTTCCCAACAACGATCCCGCTTGTGACTCCTGCCACAGCCTGTGCAGGGACACCACAGTGCAGTTTTCAGTGGGGTCCGCTTGTGTCGTGCAGCTTGCATTCAGTGGACGTCATCAGCTTCCTCGTTGGAGCCACTGGTCGACTGGCGGTGCACTGACTGGTCCTTCACGACTGGGGTATGGCACTGATGGACCTTTCTCATTGACCTCTCAGCAGCTTCAGCGGCAACAGCCTCAGCGTAGGCCACGTCATAAGTGAGCGCTGTCTTGGTAAACAGGTGCTGCTGCAGCCTCTCGTCATGTAGGCCGCACACAAGCCGGCCGAGGAGAGCTTCCTCCAGGTCGGTGAAGTTGCAGGGCCAGGCTGCTTTTCGCAGGGCTGTGACGTACCCGGCAATTGACTTGGCTGAGCCTTGACTTCGCTTGTAAAAAGCGTGTCGGCAAGCGATTTGGGACGGTTGAGGCGAGAAGTGAGCTTTCAGCCGGTCCGTGATGACCTTCCAGGTTGCCATGCGGATGTCAGTTGGGGCAACCAGAGACCGTGCGACATAAAAAACGGTCTTGCCGCAGGAACTGAGGAGCGTCGCCTTCTTCCTCGCCTTGTCCACGATTTGGGTTTGCTTGCAGGTGGAACTCAAACCTGGATAGGTACGAGTCCCAGTCCTCCGTTCCCGGTTCGAACGCCTCGAACGCTGGGTTGACGGCCATCACAATGGTTGGAGCGACCGCAACAGCAAGTGGGGCCTCAGGTGTGTGTCTTCGTTCTCCATCCTGGCATTGGTTCAGCGGGGCTGCCTACCCGCTCTTGGATCCCCCCTTCATCGCCAATTGTTAAGTATTGACTCAACGCTGTCTCGTAAGTAACAGTGAATCAGCTTTATCGGTTTGAAACAGGAACAGTGAAGAACACACAACAACGAACAGTGGAGCATGGCTCCTTTTAAACTATCCTAGGCTGGTGTAGCCACACTCTAGAATAGTTAAGGACCAATGGAACTGCAAAGATAACATCCAATCAGATCAGTTCCCGCCTGAGCATTTCTCTGCACTCTGATTGGTTACATTCACACATTAGCCAATAGTATTGTTACAGCTTACAATCCTTCTTTTGCTCTCAAGCTTAACATGGCTTTTGATATAGCTGAAGACATCACAGTTTCCCCTGTATTTGTGAATGGTCTGTTTTGCCAATTATGCAATTGACTCCATGTAATGTATCCAGTCCAGACAAGTCCAGAGACAAATGTCGAGCTTCGCTCCAAGAGACAATGGACTATGCGGATCCTAGCCCGCTCCAATCAGGGGCTAGGTTCCCGGCCGAGAGCCTATGGGACTCTCGGCCATTGTAAATACCCTATAGGGAAGTAGGGTGGTTTGGGTGGTGGTTTCTCGGGGGATATAAGCCGGCCTGCCAGCCGGCCAAAGTTGTCTTGTTCCAGATAGAATAAAGTACGCTTTGCTGAAATCACTCTCCATTTGCATACTTTTCACTCCACTAGCAATACTGTGACTACATGAACTGGAGCGAATGAACGTGTGAGTTAACACATAACAGGTACTTAGCTTGCAGGGGATACAGGTCGTTATTTAAAATTAAATATAAGATTGTGACACCTCCAGACAGCTGTAGCTAAATAAACCTTATTTATATATTGAAGGTGTTCATAATTACCTGGAATTCCCTTTTCTTCCTCCTTGGGCTTTTGAGAGTACATTCCTCCTGCTCCAGATTGTATCAAGCTTTGCCATTTAAAAATTGACTTTATTTTTCTGTGTTGCTTGTCCTATTTTTTCAGGCCCCAAACAGATGAGACATAGATAACAGATATCCATCAGACTGTTAAACCAGTAAATTACACATGCTTTTGCAACTGGGATTGGGGCCATGGGGGGCAGAGTTAATTCTAACTCTTCAACCCACAGCTTGGTTTCACTAATGGAAACCAGGCTCTCTACACTCTTTTGAAGGAAAAGTCAGATGTTTAAAAGAACCTCTCTCTTCCCCCCCCCCCTTTAAAGGTACAAGATAATAGTACAGACCTCCAGGGAGCCCAGTTGCAATGAGTAATCCCAAATTGGACCTGAATGGTTAAATCCCCTCTTTGGTTGGTTCCTGTACAAATCTCATCTGGATTGCAGCTGCAGGCATGCGCACAGTTTACTTCAAACAGAGCGATGGAGATACGTGTCTGCCTGTCAGTCCGATCAGCATCTGGAGCTATTATATGTTTCCTAACCATCTGAATTATGTCAGGTGAGAACGGGCAGCAGGCACTTTTTGTGACAGAGGCTCCATAACTGCGGATTGTTTCCTCTTAAAGGAAATCTGCTTATCTTCATCACTGTTCGTTTTCTGTCAGGAAGTGATAACATAACTATATATAGACCTGCCTTTGAGACATATCTGGGCTGATTTCTGATGTCTGGATTTGTTTTCTTTCTCCTGAGAAGAAGAGTAGGTTTTTATACCTTGCTTTTCTCCACCTTAAGGAGTCTCACAGTGGTTTACAACCACCTTCTCTTCCTCTCCCCACAACAGGCTCCTTGTCAGGGGGGTGGGGCTGAGAGAGTTCTGAGAGAACTGGGCATGGCCCAAGGTCCCCCAGTAGGCTTCAGGAGGAGGAAGAGGAGCCCCGTAGCTAGCATTTTTTTGCTGGGGGGGCAATTTTTTGCTCAGGGGGCCAGCCATTATATGTCTGTATGGAGCTACGCACGTTCTTTCCTCCCCGCCCCAGACTGTCCTGGTTCAGATGGGGCCGATCGACTAGCTGCAAGCCAGTGTACTTCAGAGCTGCAGAGTGCACAGCTGGAATCCCGTGCCTTATCTTCTCAAGCATTGGTGAGGCCGCTTGTCAGTCACGCAACACACACACCTCCCCCAGCACGTAGGATCGCCTCTTCCTTCTGCAAACACGGGGAGAGTCACCCGCCTTTCCCTGGTTGCAAAGCTTTGAAGAAAAACTCAGTCTTACGTTTGACCAGGAGATGGTCTTGTGAGATCGGACTGCCGATCCTATGCAGCTCATTTCACTGCCAGGCACGTAACTACTGTGAAGCTCAGGGGGAGGAGGAGAAGAAGAAGAAGAGAAGAGATTGGATTTATACCCCGCCCTTCACTTGGAGTTTCAGAGCGGCTTACAAACTCCTCTCCCTTCCCCTCCCCACAACAGACACCCTGTGAGGTGGGTGGGGCTGAGAGAGCTCTTGACAGAAACTGCTCTTTTTCAAGGACAGCTGTGCCAGAGCTTGTGACTGACCCAAGGTCACATCAGCAGGTGCAAGTAGAGGAGTGGGGAATCAAACCCGGTCTCCCAGATTAGAGTCCGCGCACTTAACCACTACATTAAACTGAGAAGCCAAGGCTCAGGTTGGAGGCCCTGAAAGAAACATTAGGGGGCCGAGCCCCATGGCCCCCCCATTAGCTATGGGCCTGAGGAAGAGTGGGGATTCGAGCTCGGTTCTCCAGATTAGAGTCCACCGCTCTTAACCCCTGCACCATGCTGAGTCTCTGTGGAGCTTCTGGTATCTATTGAATATGAGAGTTTGTTGCACTTTGAATTTCCTTGCTATGTTTTGAATGCAATGGTTGTCTTTTTAATAGTGTTCTAAATTTTGAAAATTCCAAATGTTGAAACACGGGACTCAAGTATGGAAAATATTCCTTCTCCGTTTTGTCAACACGACTACTGCACCTTCTTAATACTCACCCGGCTTCGACAGTGTGCAAGGCATTGTACATCCAAGGATCTCTCACGGTGCCAAATTGACCTTGGTCGGCCCTGAGCAGAACTCCTCCTTAGAGTAATTAGTCTGCTGATCATAGCAGGAGAGCCAGATAAGTAGCAAATAGCAGGAAAAGGCCATTAAGTTTCCTGCCATGACGCTGCCACCAGTGGGGAGGATGCGTAGAATGAAAAGCTATAAACAGAAATATTCTCGTGCTTCCCCTGCCTTTCCTTCGCCTCTGCGGAAGGCAAGTATTTATACCTACCCTACCCAAGGAAGTGGGGACTATTTTTACTATATGAGTTGTAATTAGGCACCAGTTTTAACAGAATTGTCAACCGAAATGTTTCCTACTGGTACATCTGGGAACTTAGCAGCTTTAAGCTATTAACCAAGCAATATTTTTTTTTCTAGCTGTCTTTCAGTGAGCATAATGACCCCTGATGGCTGTTTCCTAAATGACAGACTACTTACAAGTCTATCACACCCATTTGGGAAACTCTGGCCCTTTCCGCACTCTCCTTTTAATCCATGTTCACCACGGTGTCCTTCGAGCAATTCTACACTAAAATCGAATTCAACCTTCTTCTTCTTTTCCTGTTCCCGCCCCCCATTCTGCCCTAAAATCGAGTTCAACCTTCTTTTTTATTCCGAGTTTTCTCTCCATTCTGCATCACATGACCTTCCTTCAGTGGTCAGCCCGGTTTCAGCCTGCTGTTGCCCCGGGTTATTTGGATGCTGTTTTGCCATGGACTTAAATTGCCTTGACTTGAACGCTAAGAAAATCCGGAGTGGCAGGCACATGCGGAAAGGACCTCTGTGTCCCTGTCCCGACCTTCCCCAGCCATCTTCAGCGTCAAAGGAAGATTTCTTGAGAGGAGGGGAGCCCTGTCTCATCTCCATTGCACCAACGCTCCTTGACCCTCCCCTCCCTGCCAGAGCTGGACCGACATATCTGAGGGACCACCTTTCCCCATAG
>NW_015163159.1:19269-38110 GCF_001447785.1 Gekko japonicus
TACAGATATAATAAAATACATCAATAAAATATGGCGATATAATGCATATTATCTCAGATTTAGTCAACTTTAAAATCTGATAATTTATAACAAACTAACTAGCAGCAGCTGTATCAGCTGATACCTTCCTAGTTGCTACATTTGCTCTTATTTTCCTGGCAGCTAGAGCCCAAAAGTGCCATCCTGTTGGAAACGAAAGAATCTGTATCTGACGACATAAAGATTAATTTATCAGAGTCCGAAAGAGGATGGAGACCAGACAATATATTGGTGAGAAATCTTTCCCTTGGTTCCGAGTATAAGGGACAATTTAAACCATGATGTGTCAGGTCCTCAATCAAGGTTCCACAGATACATATAGGCTGATCTACAGGGGTTTTTTGGAATCTTCTGAGCGACATCTCAGTTGTCATTGACTGGAAACGTAATGATAAGAATGCTACCCTGAGTTTATAAATTGTAATTTCAGTCACATAATGCGTTCTAAGATTATCTTTTTTTGATGGTTTTGTACCATGGAGCAAGTTTTGATTCACTGATTAAAAGTTTGTCAATCAGGGCATCTTCTTTATAAATCCGTTTCCCTAGATCAACATTGCTCCCCGGCTTTTTGGCTAAGAAATATAAATATTCTCAATAAAAGTCACCTGAGGCCTTTATACTCCAGGAGCACTCAGGTGGAAGGGACAGCTCTCTAGTTTTTAGCAGGATCAGGGACTTTCCTCTAACTACATGAAGGCAGAGTGCCGAAGAATAGATTCTTTTGAACTATGGTGCTGGAGAAGACTCTTGAGAGTCCCCTGGACTGCCAGGAGATCAAATCAGTCAATCCTAAAAGAAATCAACCCTGACTGTTCCCTGGAAGGCCAGATAATGAAGCTGAAGCTCAAATACTTTGGTCACCAAATGAGAAGGGAGCACTCACTGGAGAAGAAGACCCTGATGCTGGGAAGGATTGAAGGTAAAAGAAGACGGGGACGGCAAAGGATGAGATGGTCAGACAGTGTTGTCGAGGCAACGAACATAAAATTAAGCAAACTCTGGAGCAGGACAGAAGACAGGAGGCCCTGGCGTGATGTGGTCCATGGGGTCACGAAGAGTCGGACTCGACTGTGAAACTGAACAACAACAAGGGAAAGGGTGGGGCCATAAGAACTCCCTCTGTAATATCCTTTCTGCCAATCTTCAGCCTTTGCTGGTTCAGTGTGTCAAAAAAAGCAACACATGCTTTGTTCTGGACAGCTCCCTGATGCAAAGTCTCCAGTTCTCCAAGCCCTTGCTTCCTCTGGTAGAGATCCATAATCTCTTGAACTCCAAGTCTTGAACTCAAGGAAAAGTTCCAGCTCAGCTTGCTCTTGGGGTGCCTGCCTGATGCCCTGCGCAGAACAGGACAACACCCTCCGGGCGTTTTCTCACTAGAGCTGCCTCGCAGAGCAGCCGCCATTTGCCTCGACACAAACATGTCAATTTCACACCCGAGGCTGCGGGGCTGCGTTTGACCCGCGGCTTCGCCCGATTTCCTCTGCAGTTTCGTGAGCCTCAAAAACCAGGATCATGAAACTGTGGAGGAAATCGGGCGAAGCTGCGAGTCAAAATGCAGCCCCGCAGCTTCGGGTGTGAAATTGACATGTTTGTGTCGGGGCAAACGGCGGCTGCGCTGCGAGGCAGCTCTAGTGAGAAATCGCCCTCTGTGTATTCAACATCGTTGTTTGGTATGTGTATGTTTCAGGGATGATCTGATTATCACAAAACAGGCGTTGGTAAATAGAACTCACCTTGTATGCAATGCCGGTTTGGCACTGAGTTGAGACCTTGTGTAATTTTTCTGGATTGTTGGGATGAAATTCAAAATGAGAAGCATTTTATTGGTGCAGTAGTGGCTATTGGCATGGTGACTGGCCAAGTAGTCACTGCTGATGCATGCTCACATAATTTATCAGCCTTTTTTTTTTTTAGAGTTTATTTTCATTCAATTTCTTGCTTTCGAACCGCTAGGTTGGCAGGAGCTGGAACTAGAGACGGGAGCTCACTCCGTCATGCGGCACACTCGGGTCTCGAACTGCTGAACTACCGACCTTCCACAGCCTGCAGTTCAGCGTCTTAACCACTTGAGCCATTGCAGCTCTGACATTCATGTTATATGTGGCTAAATACTTTTAAAAAGAAAATATCACAGCAAAATCAATCCCAATGTGTGAGGCACTTCCTAGGGCAGCCCCATTTGCACCCTAGCTGCCGTCACATCACCTATGCTCGTGGAGGCTTTCCGGGCCTCAGAATGGGTATACAGGGGTTACGCTGCACCATGCTTCCTCAAGTTAGCTGACCTGTCCCCTGCACATGGAACCCTCCAGCCTTCCTCCTCCTCAGCCCTCTGGAAGCCCTTCTATTTAAAGGGAGGTTGCCCTTTGAACTACATGCCACTTCATCAGATGTAAGAAGTGTATCCTAGTACACACATATATGTATACAGATATAAAATTATGAAATTAGACACATGGTTTGGATCAGGGTCATATGCAGGGGAGGGGGCATGGTGGCTTTCAGCAGCCCTGCTTAATCCTGTTTTGATAGCTCTTGCACTACTCAGTAGATTCTGTGTCTCTTGATAGTCAGCCTCTTGGCATTTAAATTTGGCCGCAACCAGAGAGATGGCTGCGGTTCTCCTGGTGTTTTACAAGTCGGCTTCCTCCGTGTGTTACAAGTTGCATCAATTGCAAAGAAGTTCAGGTCAAGGGGCAAGGAGAGAATACGTCTCACAGTGGGGAGTTATAAAGAATTGTATAATAAGGGCCTTAATTTGACTAGGTCCCTAATCTGTGGAGTGGTTAACACAATGGCCTTCAGTTCGTTCTCTCTCTCTCTTTCTGTGCCTCCCTCACAGACACAAAACAAAGTTCCTTGCTTGGCTGCGTGGATATGCCTGGAAGGCTTTCGCTGTTACAGCATATTCACTATAATACTGCTTTATATTTGAACAAGCGAGTCCTTGCAGTTTGGAATGGTTCCAGTCCCCCATTTGTCTTCCAGAGGATTATCGAATACTTAATCTCAAGCATCAAATGTCAGATACTGAAGTTCAAATATTTGATGGGTAGCTGGCGTCCAGACCTAAAACAACCCTGGAAATATCTGCTTTAACACTAATTACAATATTTCCTCGATCACGCCAGCTCTGTCTTTGTATATTGGATTGTGACCCGAACAGTTCCTTTTGCTATGAGCAAGAGAGGTCAGGCACGATGCACATGGCAAAAATTGTCAGCAAAAGCTAATCCCTTTCATTGCTTCCATAATGAATTCACTCTATTGCTGCCAAAAAGGGCCCCTTTATCGGCAAAAAAATATGTCCACAGACAGTCCCTAAACAGTACCCATCCTGTCAGCTCTCTCGTCTTAATTCCTGGCACTTGTTTTCTGACTCCATGTGAATCTATGTGCAGCTGGGACTCTTGCTCCAGCACAGGCCAATTAATCTGGCAAAATTCCTTTTAAGTGAGTTCTCCACTTATTCTGTATTGTATACGTCGTGCATTCAGTAGCATTTCTCTGGCAGAAGGAGAATGCACAACGACATGAACTCTCAGAGGTTCTTGCTAGAAATGTTACGTTCACAAATGAGTCCACAGGCTAAACTGTTGTAGCGATCATTTTTACTCTTTCCTTTAAACACTTGCGTGTAATTTCCTGCCCTGTGTACTAATGCCAAGAAAGTTCAATTTAAATTAGGAAGGTAAAACTTGAAAATCAGAAGCTCCTTTGATTATTCATTTATAGCTGGCCTGTCTCAGTGAGACCCAAGATAAAAATGTTTCCCTCTTTTATAATATATTCACTATAATATTGCTTTCTACATGGGACAAGTGAATTTTTGCAGTCTGGAACTGTTCCAGTCTGCGATTGTCTTTCCTAAGATGATGATGATGATGATGATGATGATGATGATGATGATGATGATGATGATGATGATAAGGAGGAGGAGGAGGAGGAGGAGGAGGAGGAGATTGGATTTATACCCCGCCCTTCACTTGGAGTCTCAGAGCGGCTTACAAACTCCTTTCTCTTCCCCTCCCCACAACAGACACCCTGTGAGGTGGGTGGGGCTGAGAGAACTCTGACACAAACTGCTCTTTTTCAAGGACAGCTGTGCCAAAGATTTCCCAAGATGGTATTCCCAGTAGTCATGTATGGTTGCGAGAGTTGGACTATAAGGAAGGCCGAGCACCGAAGAATAGATTCTTTTGAACTATGGTGCTGGAGAAGACTCTTGAGAGTCCCTTGGACTGCAAGAAGAACAAATCAGTCAATCCTAAAAGAAATCAACCCCGACTGTTCCCTGGAAGGCCAGATAATGAAACTGAAGCTCAAATACTTTGGCCACCCAATGAGAAGGGAGCACTCACTGGAGAAGACCCTGATGCTGGGCAAGATTGAAGGTCAAAGAAGATGGGGACGGCAAAGGATGAGATGTTTAGACAGTGTCACAGATGCAACGAACATGAAATTGAGCCAACTCCAGAGGATGGCGGAAAACAGGAGGGCCTGGCGGGAGCTGGTCCACGGGGTCGCAAAGAGTCGGACTCGACTGTGCGACTGAACAACAACAAGATTACCAAATACTGAATGTCAACTGTCAGATTTTATCTTGACATTCTAATCTGTTAAAATGAGAAAATGTTGATCTATAAGGAGGCCCAGGCTAGATGGATCTCCTCAGATCTCGGAAGCTAAGCGGGGCAGCCCTGGCTAGTACTTGGATAGGAGACCTGTAAGGAATACAAGGGTTGCTAGACAGAGGCAGGCAATGGCAAACAACCCTACGGGGTTGCCAGAGGTCAGCCGTGACTTGATGACACTTTCTACCACCATAGGGAAGGATTTGGTGTAAAAGTAAATCATTATTTGTAAACTAGCTTTGTAGGCTAATCAGGTAAGGTGAATGCTTAACAATGACTAAAGACACATATAGTCACCAAACAGCAGGTACGTAAGGTGAAACAGAGATGTATTATGATTTTGGGTCACTCATGGACAGGAAACGGAAGCAGTGCCTTTTCAGCATGTGATCCCTTTTGCAATTACTGGCTGCATAACCATGCAGGCTTGCGAGCTGAACTGCAAAAACAGGAGCTCTATTTCACATTCAGGTCTTTGCTAGATCCCAGGTGGAATGAGGAATTCTCATCATATCTTCCCCGCTGTCAGTCTCCAGATTCGGTTTCTACCCTGTCCTACTAGTAAAATCAGCCACAGTAGTTTAGGTGTAATGTTAGCTACTGGGGGGGAGACGCTTTTGGAAACGTTGGCACCGTCTTTATTTTTAAACATCGCTCGTACTGTTTCCGCTAATTACATTGGCCATATTAATGGCACAGGCTGTTCATTTTCAGGCTCTGCTGGAAAGACTACCTAGAGAGGCGTTATTCTCCTCCACACAGTGTCAGATGTCACCTGGTAGGATATTAAAACCTAGGAGAGATTGTGTTGGAAAATATTTTTCTTTTACTATACAGTAACTCTTAGAGCGCTCTGTTGTGTGACAGAGAAATCTCTTTGCTGGGGAAACATTAGCACAGGCTGCCAAGGGGGGGGGGATTTTTCCACAGAACTCTGTTAAATTTAAGTTCTGTTAAATGTAAGTTCTTGCTGCTACAAGGCACAGTGTCCTGGCGTGAATGATTCTTTTAATGAGCGCTAAGGCCCCCGTGTTTCATGCCTCAGCTAAAGACAATCACGCTCGAAAACGAGGCGTTTATACTAAAACCTCTGCTTAATTTCTTTAACATGAGCCCTAATTGGGTTTAAATAGATGAGCGTAAAACATAATAGATTGACAATCCTCCCCCCCCCCAATGAAAAAAGAGCTGCTTTCAGGCATTCAGAGGTGTCACAGATCAAGATGGGTAGCCGTGTTAGTCTGTAGCAGTAGAAAAGAGCAAGAGTCCAGTAACACCTGGAAGACTAACACAATTTGTGGCAAGGTACCAGCTTTCCTGCTCAGTGACTCATGAAAGCCTCCTCCTCTGCCCCAAATTTTGTTAGTCTTTAAGGAAATGTTTAGCAAGCTTCCTTGGTTTATGAGGTAATTAGGGCTTGGTGTTTACTGTCTCCCTGATGAGGCGGTGGGTTGCTTTTAAAGCGGCACTGGGATGAATATCAAAGCCGAAAATTTACAGCCAGGCCTTATCAACATGCTTTAGCACAGAGACATCTCTATATATTTTTTTCCCCTACTGCAATATTTCTTGTGTATTTTTGCACCCTTGCATTTTTCCAAAACAGTGCCTATAAATTATCTCTGGTAGAGAAGCTTTGCTGCCTCATCAGAAATTACTATGTTTTTGGAGGCAGTCTTGGGGATTCATACAGAGCAGCAAATACTTGTGCTTTAGAAGAGTAAATTCATCTTCCCATTTAGAAGTGCCCATCTCCCTTATAAATAAAAGCCGAATGGTGGTGGCACTTCTCTAGAACATTCCACACGCTCCAAAATCAGTTCGCTCTCTGATCTGTCATTCAGAGGGTCTCCCTATCCACTGGCTGCTTTGCCTGAGTCCTGCCTCCAACATTCTAAACACTTTGGTGTTCCTCTCCCCCCCATAGCCAGTCAGAACACAGAGGTTATTTGCATATGCAGCCTCATTGGCCTCTGCCTCGGAACACAGAGGTCGTTTGCATATCTGACTTGATTGGCTTTTGCCTCTAACATTCTAAACAGTTTGCTGTCCTGAGGTAAAATGTGTTCAATCTCCAGGTGAGGGCTGGAGATCACTCAGAATTACAACTGCTTTCCAGATGGCAGAGATCAGTTCCCCTGGAGAAAATGGTGGGCTCTGTATCCTTATATGCTGCTGAGGTGGCCCCCGTATGACAGCCAATGTGACATAGCAGTCAGAGCTTCAGAGCATGGGAGAGGCTGCAGGTGTGTGGGGGGTAGAAGGCTGAAGAATGAGGGGGAAATAAAGGTAGGTTGATGATTGGCTGGGAAGGAGATAGGGTTGCCAACTCCAGGTGGGAAATTCCTGGAGATGTGAGGGATGGAGCCTGGAGAGGGTGAGGTTTCAGGAGGCGTGGGACCTCGGACAGGTACAAAGCCATAGACTCCACCCTCCAAACCAACTATTCCCTTCTGGGGAACCATCGTTGCCAATCTCCAGGTGAGGACTGAAGATCACTCAAAATTACAACTGTTCTTCAGGTAGCAGAGATCAGTTCCTCTGGAGAAAATGGTGGACTCAGTGTCATTATACACTACTGAATTCTCCACAGCAAATTGACACTGAGTGTCCAAGGCTGGAGCACCCGCCCAGAGCCTCTTTCTAGAGGCCGTTGTATTTATTTCTACAACGGGCCTTTTTCTTAGTCAGCTAATAAAAGGCAAATGTTGGGTTGCTTTACAGGCAACTTGCCTTGCATTTCGTACCAGCTACCATAAGGCCATGATGGCTCAGAGGTTAAGATGCTGAGCTGCATACCGATGGGTCTGTAGTTCGGCAGTTCGAGACCCTAGTGCCGTGTGATGGAGTGAGCTCCCGTCTCTGGTCCCAGCTCCTGCCAGCCTAGCAGTTCAAAAGCAAGAAACTGCAAGTTCCATGCAAGTTCCATGCACTTCAGTGTTTAGTCATGCCGGCCACATGACCACAGAAACGTCTTTGGACTGTACTGACTCTTTGGCTTGGAAACAGAGATGAGCACCGCCACCTAGAGTCAGATTTAACTGGCTTTCGAGCAAGAGAAATCTTTACCATGATGCCAAAGTTTCCAGCATGTTGCATCAGTTTGCCTTCAGATCCTGCAGCAAACGAAGGTAAAACAGACCGGTGCCCAACAGTATCTGTGCCAGCAGAACTGTTTGCCTACTAATTCACTGAGTAAATTGATATTGATCTGATAGCTACAGATGTAGTGTGCTGGTCAGATCATTATGCCCTGAAGGCTTGGCTGAGTAACCCCAAATGCTCCTCTCTAGGTAACGAGCAGATTTATACTCGCCCGCGGAGACTGATGGACCCATTTGGGTTTCAGAATGCTCTGTGGGATCTGATGCCCCCCGGCGATTCATTGGATGAGCTGACTCCCGGCTCTCTGAAGCCATCAATGAAATCCCTCTCTGATGTCCTCTTCACTCCCACCCCAAATTGTCATCATGGTACACTGCGGAACTCAGAAGGATGAAGCGGGAACTCAGATGACTAGAGCGGGTTTGGTAACCGTCTCACAATGAGGCTTCCAGAGCATCTTCTAGGATGTTTTTGAAATCCTACGAGATGGGGGTGAAGACTGCTAGGAGGGAATTCTATGCAGCCTCCATCACATCTGCTAACACACTCTCTCTCTCTCTCTCTCTCTCTCTCTCTCTCTCTCTCTCTCTCTCTCTCTCTCCCCCCACACACTTTTTTTGGGAATACTCTCTCTCTCTCTCCCCCCGCACAGTTGTTTAGGGTAATTAGGACATTAACCTCTCTCACTGAGAGAACTAAAAAGACTAGTAGTTTGGATGTAAGCTGTGAAGCATTTGGGAGCCTTTTTTTGGCAGAGAAAGTCTCTTTTCTCTGCTGTGACCTGCTTGCGAACCTTGATAAAGTATGTGAACTAGAGGCCCCTTGGCTGCCTTTGGATTCAGTATTCGACAACCTCAGCTGGCTCTCTGTGGCCAATGTCGACAGGATCCTGAGTGCTGCGAAGCCAACCGCTTGCCCCTTAGACCGGTGTCCTTCATGGCTGGTAGGAGCCAGTGGAGAGGTTATATGGGACCCTCTGATGGGCATTATCAATCTGTCCCTTAGTTCAGGGGTCTATCTGGAGGGTTTAAAAGGCAATGGCAATACCGCTCTTGAAGAAACTATCGCTGGATCCTTCTGATCCTTCCACTACCACCTAGTTTCTAATATTTTGTTCCTGGGTAAGGTAGTCGAGAGAGCTGCTGCTGAGCAGCTTCAGAGGTTTCTGGAGGTTTCTCGACACTATACCCCTTCCAATCTGATGTCCGCCCTGGTCATGGGATGGAGACTGTGCTGGTCGCCCTCGCAGGAAATCTCCACATGCAGTTGGATCAAGGCGGGTCGGCGCTGGTGTTATTGCTTGACTTGACGGCAGCGTTTGACACAGCGGATCACAATCTGCGCCGGCCACATGACCACAGAAACGTCTTCGGACAGCGCTGGCTCTTCGGCTTTGAAACGGAGATGAGCACCGCAACCCTAGAGTCGGACTCGACTGGCTTTCGAGCAAGGGAACCTTTACCTTTACTTTTTAAAGTAGTCGAGAGAGCTGCTGCTGAGCAGCTTCAGAGGTTTCTGGAGGACACATCGACACTATACCCCTTCCAATCTGACGTCCACCTTGGTCATGGGATGGAGACTGTGCTGGTCGCCCTCGCAGGAAATCTCCACATGCAGTTGGATCAAGGCGGGTCGGCGCTGGTGTTATTGCTTGACTTGACGGCAGCGTTTGACACAGCGGATCACAATCTGCTGGTTCACTGTCTCGCTGATGTTGGAGTACGCGGGACAGTCCTGAAATGGGTTGCGTCATTTCTCCATGGTCGGGGACAGAGGGTGGCGCTGGTCGAGAGGGTTTCCTCTGGATACCCTGTGACATGCAGGGTCCCTAAGGGGGGCTATTCTCTCCCCGATGTTGTTTAACATCTAAATGCGCTCCCTTGCCCAGCTGGCACGGAGTTTTGAGTTGGGTTGCCATCAGTATGTTCAGGGCTATTTTGGGGCAGGAACGCGCAGGAACGGAGTTCCGGCTGGCTCCTGAGCTGGCCACGCCCAGCAGGAACTCATTAGCATAACAGGCCACACCCAACAGCAGGAACTCATTAGGATTGGCTACATTAGGGGTGTGTGGCCTAACATGCAAAGGAGTTCCTGCTACAAAAAAAGGCCCTGGGTTTTGACCACAAACAAGGTCAACAGAATAACAAGCAAAAGGTGGGTGTGGCTGGATGACCACACTTCTGGTAACATGGGGGTGCGGCCTAATGTGCTAATGAGCTGTGATGTCAGGGGTGTGGCCTAATATGCTAATGAGTTCCTGCTGGGCTTTTTCTACAAAAAGAGCCCTGATATGCTGATGACACCCAGCTGTATATATTGATGGACGGCCAGCTGGATGCCGCCTTAGGAAATTTGCCAAAGGGCCTGGAGGCCATGGTGAGGTGGCTGAAGCAGAGTTGGCTGAGACTGAATCCATCAAAGATGGAGGTTCTCTAGCCGGGAGGGGGAGATTCATGTTTGGAGTGCCAACTCCCAACCCTTGATCACATGCCTTAAACACCAGTGAAGATGGTCAAGAGTTTGGTTGTAGTTCTGGATGCCTCCTTGTCACTGGAAGCCCAGGTCACAAACGTTGCCAGGCTGGGGTTTTTCCAACTATGCCAGGTCAGGTAACTGGCCCCCTATCTGTCTTGCCCCAACCTAACCACAGTAATCCATGCAACAGTCACCTCTAGGCTTGATGGCTGTCACTCGTTCTACGTGGGGCTGTCACTCGTTCTACCCTTGAGGCTGATCTGGAAGTTACAGTGGCTTAGGTCCTTATGGGGACACCGATAACTGCACATATACAACCTGTGCTTCGCCAACTGCCCTGGCTCCAAGTTGAGTATCAGGTCAGGTTCAAGGTTTTGGTCTTGACCTTTAAGGCTCTATACGTTTAGGGACCAATGTACCTACGGGACTGCCTCTCCTGGTATGTCCCCCGGAGAGCATTATGCTCAAGAGACCAACACCTACTGGAAGTCCCTGGCCCAAAGAGCATCCAGCTGTCCTCAACCAGAGCCAGGACCTTCTCAGCCCTGTCTCTGACTTGGTGGAACTCTCTGTCTACCAACATCAGGGCCCTGCGAGACTTGTTACAATTCCGCAGGGCATGCCAGGCAGGGGTATGCCAGGCATACGGTTGAGGGCAGCAACTTTAAAAAATGGTTTCTTAGTGGTTTTTAACAACTATCTGGCTTTTAACTGCTTCTCCCGCTCCCCCCCCATGCTGAAGTAAATGGGGGGGGGTCAGAAATTTGTATTATGGCGTCATACAGATGTTAGGTTTTTATGGATTTCGGTTTAAAATGGTTTAATTTATTTATATGTGTTTTATATGAATTTGCTATGCACCGCCTCAGCCTGCTGGGGGGGGAGCAGTATAGAAGCCCAATGAAATAAATAAATATATAAATCCATGTTGTTGATTTACAGTTGACACCAACTGTAAAGTGTGGAGTGTGGAAACTTGGGTGTGAACAATGAGAGGTTAATTGTGAATCAAGTTTGCCTTTGAAATTCGGGTTGCCAGGTACCCCCAAGCGATCCTAATTTCAAATTTAAAACCTTGATTCCCAATTACCCCCTGGTTGTATACTTCCTGTCCTCCGGGCTTGGCATTACAATGCCGAGTGACTCCCTTTAAAATATATTTGCTTTAAATTACGGACTCAAAGCACAGGCATGCAGAGTCTCCTGAGAGACAGAAGACATTTTACAGCCTCGTTTCGCAACCCTTTCTGCCACGCTTGTGTGCCAGCGTGTGTGACACATAGATAATTTATGAAAACAGAGTAGACACTTTTAAATAATTAAGTAATAGATAATGGGGATTTTTTTTAAAAAAAAAGCCCAGTGATGTACCAGTGGCTTTGAAAGAAGCTGGAGCCCAAGAGGGTTAAGTTAAAGGTAAAGGTTCCCTTGCTCGCAATCCAGTCGAATCCGACTCTAGGGGCTGCGGTACTCATCTCCGTTTCAAAGCCGAAGAGCCAGCGCTGTCCGAAGACGTTTCCGTGGTCATGTGGCCGGCATGACTAAACACCAAGGCGCACGGAACGCTGTTCCCTTCCCACCGAAGTGGTACCTATTTATCTACTTGCAATTTCTTGCTTTCGAACTGCTAGGTTGGCAGGAGCTGGAACTAGAGACGGGAGCTCACTCCGTCATGCGGCACACTCGGGTCTCGAACTGCTGAACGACCGACCTTCTACAGCCCGCAGTTCAGCATCTTAAGCACGTGAGCCACCGCAGCTCCTTCCAAGGGGGTTAGACAGTTGCATATTAGCAAAGTGCGGTGAGGGAGGAGGGGCGGGGGATGAGAGAAAACTGAAGAGAGCTACTACACTTGTACCATGTAATTAACTAAATTAAGGCGCTGAAAGGTTCTCAGTGTTTTGGAGCATGTGTGCTTCACTTGCAGTCCCGTGGTAGTGTGGCAATATGCCAGCCAATCGCCCCAGCCGAAAGCACACAGTGTCCCGGCAAGCCCCTATTCTCTCCAAAATTACAGGGCAAACAATAACACAGGTAAAATTAGCCAAGGCCCCAATTATGCCGCATGAGCGCAAAAAGGCTGCATGTTGTGTCATATCATGTAATCTCTTCTGTTGTGGAATCACTAGGAAAACAAAAGGGAGAATTTGTGTCCTATTTGTCTGCCGTGCCCTGGATCGCAAATTAGAAATCCTTCCTAATTAAGATATTGTTCCTAATTAAGATATCATTAAATTTCCTTTTGTTAACCAATTTCAAACAATGCTAATTAAGAGGGTGGGGGTGATTATTGCTCATCTAACAAACAATTAACCTGATTTGAACCTTAGGGTGAAGAAGCCTCGGAGCATGCTTTCTTCCAGCTTTCTGTCCTTCTTTCCACCCACCCCCATCCCCAGGAACCTTATGGGCTAAGTTTGGTGTTGTGGTTAAGTGACTCCCTTAAGTGACTCTAATCTGGGAGAACCGGGTTTGATTCCCCACTCCTCCATTTGCACCTGGCTGGATGACCTTGGGCAAGCCGTAGTTCTGACAAGAGCTGTCCTTGAAAAAGAGCAGTTTCTGTAAAGAGCTCTCTCAGCCCCACCTACTTCACAGGGTGCCTGTTGTGGGGAGGGGAGTGCCGAGCCGAGAACGAGCATGCCAATCCACCACCACAGGGGTGCCGGTAGGAAACCCCACCCCTACAAATTCTGTGGCCCTAGTTAGGATAAAATTGTGTGACTAGCACCACATGTAAGCCGCTCAGAGACCCCCTGAGAAGGGGGTTCGAGCGGGATATAAAGCCTAAAGTTAAATAAATAAATAAATAAATAAATAATGAGGCACCAAGTCCTTTATCACTGGCAGAGCTAGAATCTCCTGTCCGTCTTAACTATATGGAGCCAATCAGAGCAATTGCAGTTTCTCACAAGGCTGCCTGGTCTGAAAGCCACTGAGGACTTTGCTATGTCTTTTCATCAGTTCATTAGCTAAGGCAGGGGTGGCCAAACTTGCTTAACGTAAGAGCCACACAGAATGAACATCAGATGTCTGAGAGCCCACATGATGTGAACAAATATTACAGACATGTTTTTGTTGGAAAATCTGCAAATCTGCTTTTTATTAACATTAATAATTGAGACTGCCAAAAGTAAAAACAAAGAGGATAAAAATAGATATTGACAAGAAGCGGGACCCACGATACTCACGGGGGGGGGAGTATTCCTAAAGGCTCCCAGTCTGCAGAATCAGCTCCGCAGGTAAACCTTCTCCCCTCCCCCTGCCAGCTGATCCCCCCCCCTGCGGGCACTGGCTGCGAGGCCTGAGCACCTCCCAGCCGCTGGACCGCCGCAGAGTTCCCAGAGCGTTCTCTGTGCATGCGCAGGGAACGCTCTTACTTTTGGGGGGATTTAAATATCCCCTGTACAGTTTTTAAAACTTTTAAGATTTTTCTGCATACCTGAAGACTGCCCCAAGTGTGTAGGAAGATCTCCCTGCCCCCCAAGTGTCCCCGATGTGCAGATTTAGATATCCACACAGAGGGGGCAACTTGGCTATTAGATATATAGATAATAATGGTGTAGTGGTTAAGTGTGCGGACTCTAATCTGGGAGAACCGGGTTTGATTCCCCACTCCTCCACTTGCACCTGCTGATGTGACCTTGGGTCAGTCACAAGCTCTGGCACAGCTGTCCTTGAAAAAGAGCAGTTTGTGTCAGAGCTCTCTCAGCCCCACCCACCTCAGGACAGAGAACACTGGCTGGGGAAGGGAAGACCGATGGGGGAGGCATGCCTCCCCTTCGCTTCCCCAGCTGTGCCGCCAGGAGCCACACAATAGGTATGAAAGAGCTGCATGTGGCTCCCGAGCCACAGTTTGGCCACCCCTGAGCTATGAGGAAACTTTCCACTTCCAGAAACCTCAGGGCTGATGGTACAGAAAAAGTTGTCACTAATATAGATTTGGCGGTATCGTTCTTCACAGGGAGTTGCCAAATGACGTGTTTTCAACGGGAGCTCGGCTTGCAGATGTTATTAGGGTTAGTAGGCACCTGGATTTTTCCCACTATTACAATTGATCTCCAGATGACCAAGATTAATTCCCCTGGAGAAAATAGCTGCTTTGGAAGGTGGACTCTATGGCCTTGTACCCTACTGAGGCCCCTCCCCTCCCCAAGCCCCGCCTTCCTCAGGATCCACCCCCAGAATCTTCAGGTTTGGGAAGAACAGGGATCTTAATGGGATATAACCAGGGGTCATTTCGTAGAAAAAGAGGTGCAGGAGCTCTTTAGCATAACTCATTAGCATAACTCATTTGCATATGCCACACCCCCTGACATCACCGGAAGTGTGTCAGAAGGCAACACTCACCGCTCAGGCTCCACTGGACTGTTTTGGATTGCTAGCTATTGGGGGGGGGGAACGTGCAGATCTGTCCTCGCAGAGAAGGGAGAGCTTGTGCCTGAAGGCGGGCTGGGCGGGGGGCTCTGCAACTTACCTGACTGCTTCTTGCTCCTCCTGGCTGCCTGAGGGCTGCTGGGAGCAGGGGGTGGGGCTTGTTGCATGTGCCCGCCCCCTGGGCTCTGTACTGCTGGAGCTCCACTCCTGTGCGCTCCTGCAGGAAATGACCCCTGGCTATAACACCATGGAGTCCACCTTCCAAAGCGGCCATTTTGTCCTGGTGAACTGATTTCTGTCGCCTGGAGATCAGTTGTAATCCTACAAGATCTCCAGCCACCACCTGGATGTTGGAAACCCTAGGGCCAAAACACAGAACTTCTAGGAAGTCCCACAATTTCTTTTTAAAAGAAAATTCAAGAGAGAGAGTAGGCGGGCCCTGTGCCCTGAACAGTAGGAGCTTGTCCCTTCAACTGTATGACTGGTAGAAATCCAACATTTCTACTAGTGTAGGCTTGGGGGGGGGGAACTGATTCTTACCTCGGATATTTACATTTTAATATTTACAGGCACCTTTCTAATGAGGTACTAAAGGTAATTTTTTAAAAAATAGTGTTTTGTGAAACAAACATTCATTTTTTTTATTTATTGTTTTTAAAGGGCGTAGGCCAAAGTTTGAGTGACAGAGAGCAAGCTGGTGGAGCTGTCCGAGGCACAAATTTGAAATGCATGAGGAAATTCATCAGTAATTTTACAAACCTCTACCATATCCCACCTCTTGGTTGTCTACATTGTAATCCGAGAAAGTACAAACTTTTTTATTTTTTCCTTGTGGGGAAAATGACCTACACCTTTGACAGTTTTGTTTTCTTTTGTTTAAATAATTCTACATGAACATTCACTTAACGTCATAATGATACTTGCAGTTTATTTTTCCATTCCTAATCACTGCTAGCATTGCTTCCATTTACTGAGTTGACCTTTTTCAGTGGACTTGTTACCAATTTCTCTTTCCTTTGTAAGGTAAATGTAAAGGTTCCCTTGCTCGAAAGCCAGTCGAATCCGACTCTAGGGTTGCGGTGCTCATCTCCGTTTCAAAGCCGAAGAGCCAGCGCTGTCCAAAGACGTTTCTGTGGTCATGTGGCCGGCATGACTAAACACCAAGGTGCACGGAACGCTGTTACCTTCCCACCGAAGTGGTACCTATTTATCTACTTGCAAATTCTTGCTTTCGAACTGCTAGGTTGGCAGGAGCTGGAACTAGAGACGGGAGCTCACTCCGTCATGCAGCAACTCAGGTCTCGAACTGCTGAACTACTGACCTTCCACAGCCTGCAGTTCAGCGTCTTAACCACCTGAGCCACCTTTGTAGTCACAGTCAATTTAGACTCACTTGGCATATGCAGTTAAGATTTTGCCAATCTGCCACTAGATGAGATGCAGGAGATCTATGAAGGCCTTCGGTTTCATTGAAAAGCAGTCGTACTCTTCTTCGTAGGATTGGCTATGGCATGGATATGGCGTGACGCAGAATTAATCCTCTCCCCCGTACGTTTTGGTGGTGAGCACAAATTGTGTGTAAGCTGTGAATAGGATACCAAAAGGAATCTGTTTCATTTCAAGTGAATTCAGGCTATCCAATGCATGGACAAACCAGAAACAAGGTTGGTGTCAAGCATGGCCAATGAGCAGTTGGATTGGAGGTATGGTGAGTGTGGTCAGAAACAGAAGAAGAAGAGGAGGAGGAGGAGATTGGATTTATACCCCGCCCTTCACTTGGAGTCTCAAAGCATCTTACAATCTCCTTTCCCTTCCCCTCCCCACAACAGACACCCGGTGAGGTAGGTGGGGCTGAGAGAGCTCTCTTGAGGACTGTTTGTGAGAGAACAGCTCTGAAAGAATTTATGACTGACCCAAGGTCACACCAGCAGCTGCATGTGGAGAAGTGGGGACTCAAACCCGGTTCTCCCAGATTAGAGTCCACACTTCTAACCACTACACCAAACTGGCTTTCCAGTTTTGTTTTGTTGTTTGCCATCAAGTCATAGCTGACGTATGTTGACCTCATAGGGTTTTCAAGGCAAGAAATGTTTGGAGATGGTTTGCGTGCCTCTGCTTCACAACCTTGGTGTCCCTTGGAGGTCTCCCGTCCAAATACTAGCCAGGGCCGACCTGCTTAACTTCTGAGAAAATGGGACTAGCCTGGGCTAGCTCTCCAGGAGGTATTCAGAATTATAGTAGGCAACAAAGAAATAAAAAACTTAACAGAATCACATCTGTTTTTATGAACTAAACTATTTTATCAGCTGTTGCTTATTGGGGATTCACTCCTAGTTTGTCGAGATTAATCTCTCCTCTTCCTGATTATTATTGACAGCGTCAGAGCACACAAAAACACTAGCCTGCTGACCTCTTACGCATATAAATGTGCCTGTTCATCAATCACATTTGCATTTACTACATGTCCTTCATACAAGGACTTGGAAAATGAGAGATAATCAATAAAAATAAAATTGGTCACTCTCAGTTCAATGAAAAAAGACCAGCGGTTGCTTTCTAATGAGTACCTGAGGACCAAGTGACATGTTCAAAGTTTTGATGCATAGAAAACGCAGGTTGTGCTGGATTGTTTGGATAGTTTGTTCTTTACAAAACAGTAGTGTGATGTGGTTCACTACAAGTACAAATCCTTTGTGTGCCTCTGTTGATCAACTTTGGATTTACAATTCTGCAAAATTACAACACAACACTGCCAATGCCCTGAAAACGTTCCAGGAACACTAATGATCACATTTCCCCAAACGTCTGATAGCTGATCATTCCAGCTAGGCAGCTACATTAGTCTGCAGCAACAAAATTAAAACAGGAGACCCGTTAAAGGCTAAAAAAATTATGCCAGCACAGATTTTTGTGAGGGTGATTCTGCATCTAGCATTCGCTCCACCTTTTCTCAACTGGGAGGAAAAGGTGCAGCTCAAAACCACATTCAGCTACCTCGGGGCAGAGCTATACTGACTGCAAAGTCATCCCTAAACGGCCATAAATCTGTGCAGAAGGTGCCATAAAATCCGATGATCAAAGGAAGCGAAACTGGCATGGAGTGTGGAGGCTACCATAAAATCTGATGATCAAAGGAAGTGAAAGCAGCATGCAATGCAGAGGGGAATTTCTGTTCCAACAGGGGTTTCATAAAACAGTGGAGGGAAGGGCCAATGCACGATCACCCAGAGCTTGTCACGGAAGAGAGCAGAAGAGGCTCACATTATAAAAGTAGCCCCCATTTGGATGTTCCTCCTGGATCCAAACAGGTGAGGGACAGAGATCAAGGGGTGGTGGCAGTCTGCCGAAGGAAAGGGCTCTGAACCCTGCTTAAAAGCATGTTGGGAAGGAGAAAGCAGCTGGGACAAGCAGATTCCCTCACTAACACAGCTTCCTCCCTAGTGTCAGCTGTGCTGCCATAAGGGTTGGGGGTGGGGTGCTTGCTTGCCCTGTGTACAAAGTACCGCTGCATTCCTTCTTTGCTTCTGTGACGCTTGCTTACCTGTGGCCTTGCAGGTGGTGTGTAGTCTCTGGGATTCAGGAAACCGTGGGAGCGCTTTCGGTTCTCAGCTTCAGCTCTAACGGCCTGGGGCTCCTTCTCCCATGCGCGGGAATGTGGCTAATTGGCCTAAGGAAGGGGGGGTGCATACGAATACCCTATATCCCATTATGCTTGTAGGGGTGACGCCATTCTTAACAGTGACTTTGTTGCTGCCTCCATAGCTCTGCAATAAAGTATAACCTTTCTGATAAGCGTGTACTCCGTTGTTGGCTGTGGAATTTGACACCTAGCTACTGAGTGAAGCTGGGCCTCACTTATTTGCTCAATGGCTGTTTGCCGGAGCAGGGAGTAAGGGTGGCCTGTTGGGCGCTCGGATGAAAGTGGCACGGAGATATGAATTTGAAATTACAACACTACAAATTATTCACAAGGTGGTACCTTACCCCTGACAAGTTGTTCCATTGTAAATACAAAACTACTCCCTTGTATTGGAAAGGTTGCGGTAATAAAGGCACATTAGTACACTGCTGGTGGGATTGTCCCCAAATTAAAAAGTTTTGAACTACGGTCATTGCTGAAATAAAGAAAATAACTAATTATGAGATTCCAAATACACCTGCATCTCTTTTTTGTTACATTTTTGGCCAGGTCTGAAACTGTCTAAACA
>NW_015163159.1:38622-66879 GCF_001447785.1 Gekko japonicus
GGGGGGGGAGAATAGAGGTTTATAAAATTATGCATGGGATTGAAAAAGTTAACAAAGAGACATTTTTCTCCCTCTCCCAAAATACTAGCACTCGGGGGCATCCAATGAAGCTGATGGATAGTAGTTTCAAGATGGACAAAAGGAAATACTGCTTGACGCAGAGGGTGATTAAACTGTGGAATTCGCTGCCAGAGGATGTAGTGATGGCCACAGGAATAAACAGCTCTAAAAGGGGATTAGATAGATTCATGGAGGATGAGTCTATCAATGGCTACTAGGCACGGTGACTGAG
Organism: Gekko japonicus; assembly: GCF_001447785.1. Taxonomy (NCBI): domain Eukaryota; kingdom Metazoa; phylum Chordata; class Lepidosauria; order Squamata; family Gekkonidae; genus Gekko; species Gekko japonicus. The sequence goes on from NW_015163159.1 coordinate 38,915, forward strand.
GGGAACGTCCACAGTTAGAGGCACTAATCCTCTGAATCCCAGAGCCAGGAGGCAACATTAGGGGAAGGCCTCGGCCTCTCTGCCCTCTTGTTGGCCCTCCAGAGGAACTGGTTGGCCACTGTGTGAGACGGGATGCTGGATTAGATGGACTCTTGGTTTGATCCAGCTGGACTCTTCTGGTGTTCTTATCAGGGGAAGGCCTCAGCCTCTCTGCCCTCTTGTTGGCCCTCCAGAGGAACTGGTTGGCCACTGTGTGAGACGGGATGCTGGACTAGATGGACTCTTGGTTTGATCCAGCCCGGCTCTTCTTGTGTTCTTAATTGCATAATTGAATTGCTCCTTGTGTCTATAATTTAGTAATTTCTGCAATGTATTCTAAAGCATATTTTTTCAATAGTATGCCTATTCTCAGAAAATAAATTTTCCAAAGGGAAGTACAATACACTATCTCAGTCTTTGGATGGTTCCAGTAAAAAAAATCACTAAAAGAAAGAAAGAGACAGTTATTAAGTCTAGCTTGACACTATGACCTTAACTGGGACTGCTGTGCCAACAAACAGAAATAAAAAGGTGTAAATTAAAACCAATTATTGTCAGCCTAAAGTGTTAGAGATAACTGTGAAATTCCTGGCTTTTATCAGCAAGACTCTCTGCTTGGCTCATAGCAGAACTGGCAGCTGAAGACATTTCTAACATAAATAGTAAAAGTCTCATTTTTTCCCTTTTGTGCTGAGGAAAGCAACTGGGACAGGAGGAGAAGAATTAGTCATTTAATTATTTAAAGAGCATGGGAGAAGAGAAAAAACTGACAAAAGTAGTTACTGTTTAAATCAGCAATTAGGAATGTCTTGCAGTGTATATATAAATCAGCAATTTGGAATGTCTGTGCAGTGTATATTCAACCTGGAATGATACACAAAGAAATGTCACCCTTACTTTGTTGTATGACACAGAAGCTGCACACAACTTGTTTTGGGTTCTGCTTTGCTTATTCAGGTACAAGCTCTCCCTCCTCTGATAGGGCAGATTTGCACGTTGCCCCCCCCCAATAGCTAGAAATCCAAAACATTCCAGTGGAGCCTGAGTGGTGGGTGTTGCCTTCTGACACACTTCCGGTGATGCCACGGGGGTGTGGCATATGCAAATGAGTTCTGCTAATGTGCTCCTGCACCTCTTTTTCTACTAAATGACCCCTGGATAGGATACTGATCTCAATAAGTATTCAGACTCAAATATGCTGCTGAGCTTCTAATGGATCCCTGGCTTCTAATGGACCCATTAGAAGCTCAGCAGCTTATTTGAGCCTGAATACTTATTGAGATCAGCGTCCTATCTGAATGTATTATTTTTCATGACTTTCAGTTTTGAAACGTGTTGTAGTGCTTGTTGACTATAATAGACAGAAAGCATCTTCTTTGCAAGTCTTGTTGACTGCTTGATCTGTGGGTCAGACTCTCACGACTGTTCTCTTTACATTTGTCCTCTGTATAGACGTATGCGCCATAACCCAGAATTTACATACGATTTTGCATGTCCACCACATATGGTAAAACATACCTACATGTTTTTCACGCTTCCTGCAACTATTAGACATCTTCTGGGAGGCTGTTCCAACAGCAGCAGGGCAGCAACGGACCAATCCCAGTCCCAGCCACAAGTCCAGGTATCGTTGAGACTTCATCTAAATATTCCCCGTCTACAAGTCAAGATTCCTGTTATAAGAAGAGAAGTCACTGGGATTGTTCCCCTCTGCACCCTTTCTACATTTCTGCAGTGCATTTGTCATTATTTGAATGTCTCGTCCTTGAGCTTTTGATCATTAGACACGAAGTGGGGGGAAAATAGGGAGAAGAGATTTATGCTATCTGAGTGCAAAAGAGCCTACAGAAGTTATCAACTTTCTCTCTGGACTTTGAGCTCCGGAGAGCAGGCGCCACAATCCTTTTGTGGCATCTGCTTTCCAGCAGAGCTGTGTCATATCTTTATTTTTTAGCCTACATCACTTTATTCCTCTCATTCAGGCTCAAACAATCACATCAGCTGCTCTTAAGAAAAAACCGATCAAAGTTTGGAGCAGAGCCATGGGGAGCCATCGACTAGTTGGGGCAACTGGGAAAAGCCATTTAAGGGGAGAGAGCACTCAGGGGCACAAATACGTTTTGCTGGCGAGTCCTTAGAGACGGATCCTTTCGAGGTAAACTTTCTTGAACCGTCTTCTGGACAATTTAAGAATGCTAGGAATGCGGAGGCAACTTCTGTCTGGGCGAGATGCCAAGACCACCCATGTCATCCACAAATGGAGCGTATTCCGTGCAACATAACAAGCGGCAGTCCAGAGTACTCAGCTGTTGTCAAACAAAGTGTAAATGCCGGAAACCATTCCCACCCGCCCAAATGTGTTCAGGAAGGCTCCTTGTTAGGTCGCCGCTAACAAAGATCCGGAGAGTGATTTCAGCAAAAGTGAACAGCTTTATTGAAGGTACGAACAAGCGCTTGAAAGAAGTCATAACCAGAACCAGCTAACATGGGGAGCTAGGCTCCTTTTAAACATTCCTGGGCTAACGTAGACACGCCTCTGTACAATAAACAACCAATGAGTTTGAGCGGATAAAGTCCAATGAGAGTTCTTCCCTCACAGGGACTAGGTGCAGTTCTGATTGGTCGCCGTTGAGGAGCGACCAATAGCACGTTAGCTCAGAGGAGCCTTCCTCTGGCTCGAGCTTAACATGGGGAGTCAATGCGGCGATTCATGTAAGCCGTTTCAATACACTACAATTCCTCCCCCCTAAGTTAAGACAACACAACATTTCTAAACACATTCACTGTTGACCATCACTATATACATTAGCCATTACCATACATCTCATTACATTCGTAGTCGCCCAGATACGTGGGCGCTCTCCGCACACGCTGAGACCTGAGGATCAGTGGGGGTACATTTAACTGTGGGTCACCCCTGTGCTCCGTCATGACTGGGTCAGGCATACCTACTTCAGGGTTTGCAGCCTCGAAACCAGGGGTCTGCCCCGCTTCGGGGACAGTACTGGGCAGTGCAGTACTCACCTCCGTGTCTGGAGGTCTGAAGTCAGTTTCTGGAGACTCAGCTGTTGGAGAGTTAGCGCTGTCCTTCGCCCACCTCCTTCTCAGCTGGTCTATGTGGCACTGCCATTTCCTACCGTTGGCCAGCTCTACCACATACATGTGGGTGCCAATACTTTCGCACACCACCCTGGGAATCCATGAATGCCCTTCAGTATAGTTCCACGTGAAAACCTTGTCCCTGACCTCATACATGCACACTTTCGTTTGCATATCTTTGCACTCTGACTGTTGATCGTTTAAATCCAGATGCAACCGGTTTAAACGAGTAGTCAAACGTCTACTGTTGAAGCCTCTCATCACGAAGGCTGCATATGAGTCGGTCAAGTAACGCTTCTTCTAGGTTGGCGAAGTTGCAGGGCCGGGCTGCCTTCCGCAGGGCAGCCACATACTCAGCGATGGACTCAGTTGGGCCCTGGCTTCGCTTGTAGAACGCGTGTCGACAAGCTATTTGGGACGGCTGTGGCGAGAAGTGAGCCTTCAGCTTGTCCGTGATGACCTTCAAGGTCGCCGTCTGGATGTTAGTCGGTGCAACCAGGGAGCGGGCGACGTCGAAGACGGTTTTGCCGCATGAGCTGAGCAGCGTTGCCTTCTTCCGTGCCTCATCTACGATCTGGTTGGCTTGCAAGTGGAACTCGAACCTGGACAGGTACGAGTCCCAGTCTTCCGTTCCTGGTTCTAATGCCTCGAACGCCGGGTTGACGGCCATCTCAGTGGTCGGTGCAGCTACAGCGACTAGTGGTGCCTCAGCTGGCTCTGCCGGGTGTGTGTCTCCGTTCTCCGTTCTCACGTCGGTTCAGCGGGGCTGCTTACCCGCTCTTGGATCCCATCCTCGTCGCCAATTATTAAGTATGCAACTCAACAACGAAGTAAGTAACAAGTGAATCAGCTTTATTGAGAATGAGGGGATGCTGCATAAGTTCAAAACATCAATATAAGGTATCCAAAGTCAATGTCTGATGATGAATAACAATTTAATCTTGATTTGTCTCAAAAGGTAAACATCATAAGGAGACAGAAGTCCCAACAAGACGTGCAAAACGGCAACAGGACGAACTTTCTCGAGTTTGACCGTTCGTTCCGACGCGTGTCTTTGTCAAACATCAAATTTCCAGTGTACTTCTTCACTTAATAGCACCATGAGGTATTCAAACATTCATGAATGGCTTTCAACAGCTCTAATAATAACAATTGTTTCCGGACAACAAGTCTTCCAAAAGATCACACAGCATCAGACGACACACGACGAAACAACAGTGGAGCATAGCTCCTTTTAAACTCTCCCGGGCTGAGGTAGCCACGCCCTCACATGTTAACATCCAAACAGGTTACAGAGATAACACCCAATCATTTGTCTCCCCTCCGGCACAGACTCTTACATTCCATTGGTTACCGTACATGCTTCAGCCAATGGTGTTGTTCCAGATTACAATCCGGCTGAGGTTTCAAGCTTTACATTACATGTCAATAACAAGACACAACACTCTGCATGCCGCTTTCACTTCCTTTGATCATTGGGCTTTATGGTACCTTCTGCATAGCTTTATGGCCATTCAGAGGTGACTTTGCAGTCAGTACAACATTGCCCTGAGTGCAGGGGTCATTTCCTGCAGGAGCGCACAGGAGCGGAGCTCTGGCAGTAAAGAGCCCAGGGGGCGGGCACATGCAACAAGCCCCACCCCCTGCTCCCAGCAGCCCTCAGTCAGAGCAAGGAGCAGCCAGGTAAGTTACAGAGCTCCCCTTGGTCCCCCAGTCCAAAACAGTCCAGTGGCACCTTTAAGACCAAGTTTTATTCAGGTGCAAGCTCTCCCTCCTCTGCCAGGACAGATCTGCACATCCCCACCCCCCAGCTAGCAATCCAGAACAGTCCAGTGGAGCCTGAGCGGTGAGTGTTGCCTTCTGACACACTTCCAGTGATGTCAGGGGGTGTGACATATGCTAATGAGTTATGCTAATGAGTTATGCTAATGAGTTCCTGCACCTCCTTTTCTACGAAATGACCCCGGGCCCCAAGGTTTTTGAATATGGTTTGGAGCTGCACCTTTTCCTCCCAGTGGAGAAAATGTGGAGCAAATGCTAGATGCAGAATTGCCCAGTGTCTTCTTTGGTGGTCTCCCTTCCAAGTACCGACCCTACTTAGCTGACGAGATTGGTCTCTACCATGCCACCTTCCTTGCCATAAAATGCATTATGAGCACCAGATTCTCACTCGGCAGCTTGGAATCTTTCTCCCCCGCGTCTCCTTTCTCCGCACTGTTTTTGGAGCACAGAGAAAAGCTGTTGACCTCTTAGAGAAAGAAAAATTCTTTGCTTGGTCTTTCAAGGAGTGTTTGCTAGGAAACCTCGAGTGAGTTCTGAGAGCCACTTAATAGCTATGTATTAAGGATGGTCACATTAGAGCGCAGGCTTTCAGGTCGCGCTGTTGTGTGTATTCTCTCTTGTCTGTGATGTGTGGGAGGGAGCATAGCTTCCTAGAGCTCTTTTCCCAATGGAAGGGGGTCATGTTTAAAATAGAGCGGGGTTGAAGCTCAACAGAATAAGTGTTCCCAGGAATCTTTAAAAAAAGCATAGACCCTATCACTCACCCCCTAGAACTGCAGTAGCATGAAGCCCACTGGGACAATGCCGATATTTATCAGATGAGCTCATCTGCGATGCGTTTGAATCACCCATCGGCTTCACTGATGTTTTAATCAAACAAGCAGAGCCAAACTCATGATTTTATCCCTGAAGTGATTTGGCAAGCTGTGGTTAAAAGCAAGTTTAGGCTGCAGCCACACATGCCAGTTGGAGCGGAGGGGAAGTGTTGTGTAGTGGGTTAGATGCATCGAATGATCAGGAAGCATAGTGGTATTCAGCACATGTTTGCTAGCATGCAACATAACATAATGTTGGGTTTTGATAGTGAGATATTGAAAAAAATGGTATTTAGCAGAGATAATATAGCCCAGCAGAGCCTGAGTAAAATAATTCAGACTCAGAGTCCATGTGTGATTAAAATATAAAGTTTTTACTAAATTCTAACATGGGAAGGGTAACTGGGATGAAAATAACAACAGAGCAAAGTCTACTACATCCTTACCCTACAAAGACAAGACTAGAAGAGAGAGCAATTATGGCTACTCTTACTTCTTCTTGAGAACAGCAAACAAAGACGGGAAGAGGAGCCATAAAATGCTAAAACACGCGGCGCCTAGCCATTGCTGCTGTGATCGCGCCGCTTCTTTGCTGCGCCGCAGGATTGTCATGTGGTCGGTACCTCCTCCCCGAACCACGGGACGTCGGCAGGATGTGTGATCCGGCGGCCTCCCGTTAGTTTGCTCCAGGGCAAACAGCCACACTTCCCCCCTCCCCATTTTCCGGCCCGTGTGACCGGGGCCTATATACAGTAGCTGTGGACCACCACAGGTCCCATTGGTGGGTTTAAACTTCCCACCAAGGTTCCTATTGGTGACCACTAGAGGTTTCAGGATCCTAGTCCCTATTGTCTCAAGGGATCCAAGCTCCTGTAAAATATGCTGTCGCCTAGTGGCGGTCAGCGGACATAACAGGAAGCGAGTCTATCTCCTCCGGAGGAATTTGACAGGCAGTTGCAAGATCACACCTCCCTTTGTAGCTGCGTCTGTGTGTGTGTGTGTGTGATCAGATGCAACTGTAGGTAAGTCAGGGGTTTTTTGGCTATTTGTTTCCCATGCACATAAACGAGGAATCGTACCTCTGCACTAAGGGCTCCCTATGGAGTATGCGATGATGTGCATACTGCGAGGGGGGGGAATGGCACCGAAGCCGGGTTGGCCTGATCAGACCATTCCGAAGGCATGAGAGTATGCTTGTGCAATCAGACAGGGGAAAGTCTGTCCATGGCTTGTCAGAACCCATTTACTACTGGACTTACCTGGTATCTTTTAACTCCGCTTCCGTAGCAGCACGGATTGCCGATGACTACGGAATGTTTCCTAGATGTTGCTGTTTGATTGCGCCCTTTAGATCCATCAGGCATTCGCACCTATGTTGGCTCTAAAGGTTGCATGTGATCACAGCCTTAGTCTGTCTGTATTAATGTTAAGTAAAGGTAAAGGTTCCCTTGCTCGAAAGCCAGTCGAATCCGACTCTAGGGTTGCAGTGCTCATCTCCGTTTCAATGCCGAAGAGCCAGCGCTGTCCAAAGACATTTCCGTGGTCATGTGGCCGGCATGACTAAACACCAAGGCGCACGCAGGGGAAAGTCTGTCCATGGCCCATCAGAACCCATTTACTACTGGACTTACCTGGTATCTTTTAACTCCGCTTCCATAGCAGCACGGATTGCCGACGACTATGGGACATTTCCCAGATGTTGCTGTTTGATTGCGCCCTTTAATCCATATGTTGGCACTAAAGGTTGCATGTGATCGCAGCCTTAGTCTGTCTGTATTAATGGTAAAGCCCTTTAAATTGCGTCAGATTCTGGGGAGAGGAATTACACACTAATCGTCCAGTACAGATTTTGCTGAGTAATACTATTGAAGGCCTGGTTTATAATGGGATATCAACAGAGGTGAAAGGAAGCCAGTATAGGCCGGTATGGTTTTTGCTGGCAAGGAAGTGGTGTTACTGCACACCCCTAAACACATGAACATGTGTTCAGAGTGACATGGGGAATTAGCTTGAGTGTTTGTGCAGAAAGTGGAAAACTGGGTTCTTTTACCTAGGGAGGTAACTGAGAGTAGCAAATTTTAGAAAGAAAAAGATGACAGAGACCTGATTAAAGGTTAAAAAAATGAATGTTGCGTTTATTGAGGGGCTTGGTACCTGGGTGTGGGAGGAATTATCCTATGCAAGTGCTAGCAAATACAAAATCAAAGCACAGATGATTAGTACGTTCCTTACCCAAACTAACAATATAACAACAGCAACCAAAAATCAACCAGAGCTACTCCCATTTGGAGCAGGAGTTACTTTTTAAGCTAAAGTAAGGGGAAATAAAGGAGCTGCGGTGGCTCAAGTGGTTAAGACGCTGAACTGCAGGCTGTGGAAGGTCAGTAGATCAGCAGTTCGAGACCCAGGTGCCGCATGATGGAGTGAGCTCCCGTCTCTAGTTCCAGCTCCTGCCAACCTAGCAGTTTGAAAGCAAGAAATTGCAAGTAGATAAATAGGTACCACTTTGGAGGGAAGGTAACAGCGTTCCGTGCGCCTTGGTGTTTAGTCATGCTGGCCGCATGACCATGGAAACGTCTTCGGACTGTGCTGGCTCTTCGGCTTTGAAACGGAGATGAGCACCACAACCCTAGAGTCGGATTCGACTGGCTTTCGAGCAAGGGAACCTTTACCTTTTTAAGGGGGAATAGGACAGAGAAGTGGAATCTGCTGGGACAAGAGGTGTCCACCAGTCATATACTCGGTAGGAGCTTTGGGACAACAGGAAGATTTGATTTGGAGGATCCAGGCTGTCCAAGTGCACTCAACATCCGAATTGTATTAATGGTCAGTGACTTCATATCATATGAAAGGCAATACAGGGAGACGTGTCTTTTCTGCTAGCTGGGTATGGATGAATTGCTTTTGTCCTGCTGACACCCTCACACTCACTAATTTCTCCCAAAAAGGCTTCTTTGAAAATTGTTAGACAGAAGCCAATGCTAACATCCCTCTCTCACCCAACTACCAATTTGTTTGCCTTGAGAAACCTTTTGACTTGTTTGCAGGAATGAGTGTAAGTTAGAAGGCTGAAAACAGAAGATGAGAGAGAGCCTTTCAGCCACCTTCTTACCACTAGTCTATACCAGCCCTTACTGTACCGGCTTTTCTTTCTCCCTCGTATGTATGGGAAAGCAGTCAAGCCATCAGTGTCTCACCTACAGTCTGGAGATGGTGCGACACAAACTGTACCCTGTGACTGCTCTGGGAACAGATTTATCTGCTCTAGGGAAAGGAAAGCTGCTAGGAGCTCGTTGTTTTCCACAGAGGTCTTTAATATTTTACTCCCCCTGTCACGTAGCAAATAAACAAGGATGACTCAAAGAAGATAATAAAATGAATGCTGACTGCACAGATGCACGAACAATTTACATAAGCGTGTGAGTGGGGGTGTGTGCGCATGCAAATACTGAATCCAGCAAATAAGAGAAACAGGAAGTAGCATTGTTGTGTGGGTGTGTGGGTGTATATTTAGGGTTACCGTTCCCCAGTTCGGGGTGGGGGATCCCCCACTTTTGTGGGCTCCTGCCCCCTGCTGGCCAGTTGGCCAGCGGGAGGAAATCCCCCCCCCCAAGAGCAACGTTGGTCTATGTGCCGACGTCACCTGAAAGTTACATATTATTTATTATTTATTAAATTTTTTGTGGAGCTGCGGTGGCTCAAGTGGTTAAGACGCTGAACTGCAGGCTGTGGAAGGTCGGTAGTTCAGCAGTTCGAGACCCAAGTGTGCCGCATGATGGAGTGAGCTCCCGTCTCTAGTTCCAGCTCCTGCCAACCTAGCAGTTTGAAAGCAAGAAATTGCAAGTAGATAAATAGGTACCACTTTGGTGGGAAGGGAACAGCGTTCCATGCGCCTTGGTGTTTAGTCATGCCGGCCACATGACCACGGAAACGGCTTCGGACAGCGCTGGCTCTTCGGCTTTGAAACGGAGATGAGCACCGCAACCCTAGAGTCGGATTCGACTTTCTTTCCAGCAAGGGAACCTTTACCTTTTAAATTCAATTTATTAGGCTGCCCTTCCCTGCAAGAAGGGCTCAGGGTGGCTTATATGAGAAGGCAAATAAATAATGAAAATTAAGAACAATATTAAAATACTTGAAAACATCAACAACGTGCCAACATATTATCCAAGATAGGAAAAAAATAATTTCAGGTCCCACCAGCCCCCTGGGTAGAGGGGATGTGGTGAGGGGGAGGTAGGGATACCGGAGTGCCAGACCGTCACTGTCCTAAACCAAACACCTGGTGGAACATCTCTGCCTTACATGCCCTATGGAACGATAGTAGATCCCGTAGGGTACGGATATTCTCCGGCAGAGAGCTCCACCAGGCAGGGGCCAGGGCCTGGTTGAAGACAGTCAGATCACTCTTGGCCCAGGGACTACCAGAGCGTTCTTATTTCCAGAGCGTAACACTCTTCTAGGGGCAGGGCTATTTTCGGGCAGGAACGCACAGGAACGGCGTTCCGGCCAGCTCCCGAGTTGGCCACGCCCAGCAGGAACTCATTAGCATAATAGGCCACACCCAACAGCAGGAACTCATTCGGATTGGCTACAATTAGGGGTGTGTGGCCTAACATGCAAAGGAGTCCCTGCTACAAAAAAAGCTCTGGGTTTTGACAATAAACAAGGTAAACAGAATAACAAGCAAAAGGTTGGTGTGGCTGGATGACCACATTTCTGGTAACATGGGGGTGCGGCCTAATATACTAATGAGCGGCACTGTCAGGGGTGTGGCCTAATATGTTAATGAGTTTCTGCTGTTGGGTGTGGCCTATTATGCTAATGAGTTCCTGCTGGGCTTTTTCTACAAAAAAAGCCCTGTCTAGGGGCATACTGAGAGAGGCAGCCCTGAAGATAGGTGGGTCACTGACTGCTAGGGGCCTTAAAGGTCAAAACCAGAACTTTGAATTGGCTCTGGTGCTCCACTGGAAGCCAGTGGAATGTAGGCACATTGGTGATGTCGGGGTGTGTGTGTGATGCTCTGGTTTTTGGGCAAAACTCTGGTCTGAGGGCAATTTTACTATAGAGTTTTGCCCACAATCCAGAACATTGCCCCCAACATGCTTACCCATGTCACTTCCGGATGATTTACAACATCACTTCTGGTGACTTCGGCATGTCAGGTGTGACACTTCCGGCTCCCGAAGCGTCCCCCACTCCCACCCCAGTGTCTCAAATGACCTGGCAACCACTGTTCCCACTAAACTGAGTTAGTGTGAGCTAGCTCACAGTTTTTTAGCCTCCAGCTCACACATTTTTGTCTTAGCTCAGGAAGGAGGGCTCCAGAGCTAACTAATTGATGCAGGAGCCAAATTGCTCGCTCACAACTTTAATGCCAGCAGCTCACAAAGCAGAATTTTTGCTCACGAGACTCCACGTCTTAGAGGGAACATTGCTGGCAACCCTCAGGAGTACATTTGAAAATATGAATCCGTGACAAAAATGAAACAGAATATGACCCGTTTTACAATTTGTGCACTGAAAATGTGGACTGTGAATATGAAAAAGGGGAACTGCATCCGTGGGCACAGAAAACAGACCCGAGTTGGGGATAGAAAATGCTCAAATTGTGTGTTTGCAGAAGGAGGGGGAATAGAAAAGATGAGAAGGGGGGGCTTTTTATGCTCTAACTAATCCTCAGCTACAGGACCACCCTGTTTGAGGTAAGGCACTCAAGTATGAGGAGGTCAAGCAGACTTTGTTAACTACTGAATCAAAATAATTTAGTGTTTTCTGAGATCTTGGCCAAAAGCACTTATTCTAGACACTAGTTAGGTGGTCTGGAAACTTCATGCTTGGGGCTTTAGTTTGAAAAACGCAGGGATTTTTTACAGGCTTCATACAGTGCTCATGCTTCTCTTTTTCCTTGGTTGTGTTTTTTGTTTCTTTCCTCTGTTCCCTCATTTCGAGAAGTTACTCTAGAAACGTGAGTGAACTGGGATGCCACTCAGGTTGTCCAATGACCAGATTCCCACTGCGGTAAGTGGCTGCTGGTGTGACCTTGGGTCAGTCACAAGTTCTTTCAGAGCTGTTCTCTCAAGAGCAGTTCTCAAAAGAGTTATCTGAGCCCCATCTACCTCACAGGGTGTCTGTTGTGGGGAGGGGAAGGGAAAGGAGATTGTAAACTGCTCTGAAACTCCTTTGCGGAGTGAGGGGCGGGATATAAATCCAATCTCCTCCTTCTCTTCCTCCTCCTCTTCTTCTTCAAATAGAAACATTCCCCCCCTTACAATGGAGGAATCAGGAGAATGGCTAAGACTGATTCACTGATTTCCTCGTGACTGGAACAACTCAGATAAGATTCCCAAGTCATCTGAGTCCTGAAGTAGATGAGCTGAATAGGGGTGCCTGGGATTCGGGAAACCTTCATCCATGGGAGTGGCTTAGCCAGGGGTCATTTCCTGCAGGAGCGCACAGGAGCGGAGCTCCGGCAGTAAAGAGCCCAGGGGGCGGGCACATGCAACAAGCCCCACCCCCTGCTCCCAGCAGCCCTCAGTCAGGGCAAGAAGCAGCCAAGTAAGCTGCAGAGGGGCCCCCCCTGCCCAAAACAGTCCAGTGGCACCTTCAAGACCAAGTTTTATTCAGGTACAAGCTCTCCCTGCTGTGCCAGGGCAGATCTGCACGTTTCCCTCCCCCCCCCAATAGCTTGCAATCCAAAACAGTCCAGTGGAGCCTGAGCCGTGGGTGTTGCCTTCTGACTCACTTCCAGTGATGTCAGGGGGTGTGGCCTATGCTAATGAGTTATGCTAATGAGCTCCTGCACCTCTTTTTCTACTAAATGACCCCTGGGCTTAGCTATTTCGCTCCTTTGTTTATGTATCTAGGGAGTGCAAACAACTGAACCAGCAGCAGAGATTAAGGGTTTTTTAAAAAATATCTCCCTCACAGTTGGAATGACAGGAGGAGGGGTGGCACTCCAGGGGTCTTTTAAAACCCTTCATCCTGGCTTGACCTTTTTTGTTTCCTTTCCCTTCCCCCTCAGCTCAGCTTCCCCATCCCTGCCCCCCTTCAGATTCCTAATAGAATTCCTCAAAGTCTTTTCCTGCTTTTGGCTAATAATCCTTTGGGGCATCATGAGAGACAAGATTTTCCCATCTAAAATCTGAAGCGTGGTTCTGCCTTAAGGGCCAGTTTCAGGAATAGCTAGCTACTCACAAGACCATATGTTAAGGATCACACATGAGTCAGTTTGGTGTAGTGGTTAAGTGCGCGGACTCTGATCTGGGAGAACCGGGTTTGATTCCCCACTCCTCCACTTGCAGCTGCTGGATGACCTTGGGCAAGCCATAGTTCTGTCAGAGCTGTCCTCTCAAGGACAGTTCTGGAAAGAGCTCTCTCAGCCCCACCTACCTCACAGGGTGTCTGTTGTGGGGAGATTTGTAAGCCACGCTGAGACTCTGAGTGAAGGGCGGGGTATAAATTCAATCTCTCCTCCTCCTCCTCCACCTCCTCCTCCTCCTCCTCTTCCTCCTTCTCAAGGTGTAGTGGTTAAGAGCGACAGACTGTAATCTGGAGAATCGAGTTTGATTCCCCACTCCTCCTCCATGTGAAGCCTGACCTTGGAGCAGTCACAGTTCTCTCAGAACTCTCTCGGCCTCACCTGCCTCACGAGGTGTCTGTTGTAGTGAGGGGAAGGCGATTGTAAGCTGCTTTGAGACTCCTGAAGGCAGAAAAAAGCAGGGTATAAAAAACTTCCTCCTTCTCTTCTTTTTTATTTAGCATCCTGAAAACCTATATCACATGGATCGAGCACCTTCGAAGAAGAAGAGGAGGAGGAGGAGGAGATTGGACTTATACCCTGCCCTTCACTACCTGAAGGAGTCGGAGTGGCTTACAATCCCTTTCCCTTCCCCTCCCCACCACTGACACCGTGTGAGGTAGGTGGGGCTGAGAGAGCTCTCTCCAGAACTGCCCTTGAGAGAACGGCTCTGAAAGAATTTATGACTGACTTAAGGTCACTCCGGCAGCTGCATGTGGAGGAGTGGGGAATGAAACCCGGTTCTCCCAGATTAGAGTCCGTACTCCTAACCACTACACCAAACTGGCTCTCTTATAAGTAGAACCTTATACAGAGTTATGCATAAGTAGAACCTTACGCAGAGTTATAATTTTCAAAGTCTACTGAAGTCACTTGGCTTAAAAGGATGTAACCCTGTTTAGGATGCGACACAGAATGACAACTAAAGTTCTTATCTTGGGACTTGGGAGGCTGGAGCAATAGACTCTATGACTCTGATTTTTTAACACTTCTCTCTAATTACTGTATACTCTGTCTTCAGGAAACGGATCCAGAATCCTGACTCTCCATCCATGCAGGGTTTGGGGGCCTTTTCCATGCCTGTGACCAAAACTCATTCAACGGGACGTGGTAGCGGAGCCTGTTAACTTTTATTCCTGCCGATCAGAAAACGTAATGTGTACATCAAAGACAACTAGATGTTGTGTCCCTTATTACTAAAAGTATAGGTAAAGGTAAAGGTTCCCTTGCTCGAAAGCCAGTCGAATCCAACTCTAGGGTTGCGGTGCTCATCTCCGTTTCAAAGCCGAAGAGCCAGCGCTGTCCAAAGACATTTCCGTGGTCATGTGGCCGGCATGACTAAACACCAAGGTGCACGGAACGCTGTTACCTTCCCACCGAAGTGGTACCTATTTATCTACTTGCAATTTCTTGCTTTCGAACGGCTAGGTTGGCAGGAGCTGGAACTAGAGACGGGAGATCACTCCGTCATGCTGCAACTCGGGTCTCGAACTGCTGAACTACCGACCTTCCACAGCTTGCAGTTCAGCGTCTTAGCCACTTGAGCCACCGCTCAAGTATATCGCTCTCTTTAAAATACTACAGCTCCCTAGCAAGTCATAGGATAGCTATCTCACACACACAGGCTTCAAGCAATTCCATCTTGGTTTTGCCAGGCTAGTTTTAAAAGACAAGCCCATAATCTGGAAGGTATCCTTTCATGGCTCATTATTTTCCACAGTGCTTAAGCAACTGAGTCAGACTTCCACACAGCTGCAGTGCACACCCAGAGCTCTGGCAGAAGTAAAGGCCGTGATCACACGGGCCATTTGGGCCCGACACAGCCACTCCTCCCCTCCGGATCAAATGGGCCACATCCGTCCGGTGTTCCCCAGCCATACTTATCCTGTCATAGGACAGAGCCCGGCTGATGTATTGTTCCTTGGTATGCTGAACTGCAGGCTGTGGAAGGTCAGTAGTTCAGCAGTTCGAGACCCGAGTGTGCCGCATGATGGAGTGAGCTCCTGTCTCTAGTTCCAGCTCCTGCCAACCTAGCAGTTCGAAAGCAAGAAATTGCAAGTAGATAAATAGGTACCACTTCGGTGGGAAGGTAACAGCGTTCCGTGTGCCTTGGTGTTTAGTCATGCCGGCCACATGACCACCGAAATGTCTTCAGACAGCGCTGACTCTTCGGCTTTGAAACGGAGATGAGCACCGCAACCCTAGAGTCAGATTCGACTGGCTTTCGAGCAAGGGAACCTTTACCTTTACCTTTATGCTGGAATGTTAACTTTCTCTTCTTCTCGTGGAGTCTTATCTCATAGCCTGAGCATCTGACCTTGGTACCGCTCTCCTGATGCTTTGCTGGGAATGTGGACCCGTTAGTTTAAGCGTGCTGTAACTAATTCCCCGATTAGCTCGACCTAGTCAGGGGACCCCGACTTCGAATCCCGTATATCTATTCCCTTCCCGCCTTTAGGATTAGTTTTGACACTGAATGTATGCACAGATGACTTGCCTTTACGGTACTCAATAAACTTGAACCTTTATGGAGGACCGTTGTTGAGAACTGATTGCTGCGAGACTCTGACACTGGGTTAAAAAGGCACCACATTACGAGTGGTGTTTTTGGTTCCCCGCGCAGTCATTGCGCATGGTCAGATGTTTGAACGCGGGGGTGGCCCAGGCTAGGCAGGACAGATTTGGCAGTCTGAACCTGCAGATCTGTTCTGCCGCTAGGGAGGTGGCTTTTTTTTTTAATTGCCTATGTGCACATGCGCACTATGCGTGTGCATGAATTTTGGAATTTTTTTGCAGTGCACTCCGTGGCTGAGATGCTGCAATAATGTGGATGCTTTACCAAGGGATGTCTCTGTGGGTAACCTGCAGCAGGGCGTGCTGTGCGGCTGATACGCCCCGCAACACTTTAAACCGGTTCAATTAGAGGCAGCACCATATCGCGCCAAGCCGCCAGTGTGACCACGGCCAAAGATATTCTAGAACGTGCCCAAGGGAAACCGCGATGGCTGAGCACTACTTGTCCAAAGCCATGCAGTGAAAACCTTATCTTAGTGCTGTTGAATCCGGGCAACCTTCACCACTTCATTTTCTGCTATCCCTGGTAAAGACTGCATGTCTGATCTGCGCTTATCAAGATCTGTGGCAGGAATATGCTTTGCAATCAAGGCAAACTTGAACTTTAGCGGCATCGCAGTATAGAAGAAGAAGAGAAGAAGAGATTGGATTTATACCCCGCCCTTCACTAGGAGTCTCAGAGCGGCTTACAAACTCCTTTCCCCTCCCCTCCCCACAACAGACACCCTGTGAGGTGGGTGGGTATGGAGAAGGAACACCCACAGCACTTGGGAAATGCTTAACATGACGCATGGAGTTTTGATTTAGTAGCTGTGGTTCGAGTTGCCAGCTCCGGTTTGGGAAATACCTGGAGGTTTCGGGGGCGGGGCCTGAGGAGGGCGGGGTTTGGGGAGGGGAGGGGCTTCAATGGGGAATAAGGGCAGAGAGTCCACCTTCCAAAGCGGCCATTTCCTCCAGGTGAACTGATCTCTGTTGCCTGGAGATGTTGTAATCCCAGGAGAGCTCCAGCCACCACCTGGTTGGGGTGGTTGTGGAAGGTGCTGTCAATTCGTGGCCGATGTATGGCGACCCCCTAGGTTTTCAGGGCAAGAGATGTTCAGAGGTGGCTTGCCCTTGCCTGCCTCTGCGTGGCGACCCTGGAATTCCTTGGTGTTGTCCCGTTCAGATCCTAACCAGGACTGACCCTGCTGGGCTTCCTAGTTCTGTTGAGCTCTGCCTAGCTTGGAACATCCGGGTCAGGGTCTATCCAAAATGAAGCACTGACGTGTTGGTGCAGCATCAATGAGGTGAGATATCGTTCTAAAGGAGTAGGTTGCTTCCTCTTCCATAGGCACGTCTTTCACTTTAAGGGATCAGCCCTAGAAGGAATCTTTTTTTTTTTAACCCACTATTATGAGGACAAAGTGTGCTTCACTCTGTCTAGAATAAGAGGAGAAATGAAGCTTTTCAAAAGGATTTCAAAGAGACCACTTGGAGTTTAGAAACACATTGTTTGAGAAAGGGAGACGGGACGAGGACAGGCAGTATTTTATAGGCGCGCGGTGCCCTATGACAAATTTAATGTCCTTAAAATGAAATTTAAACCCTTATTTTCAGAGTCCGGCATGGCCGACTATGAACGTACTAAGCGGCAAATTCTTTTGACGTTGCCTTAAATGAGATTGCAATGAGTTATAAATTGGTGTGAAAGTTGGCTCGCTATCTCCATTGTGTTTCCGTGTCAGGAGATCCTTTTCAGAATCCTGCAAGACAGGGGGTGGGGGTGGGGAGCTCAGCCCTTGCAAAGCTCCATCTGGTTTCCACTGACTACGTTGCGGCACAGACATGTTTGTCATCACTTCTTAAGAGTATGTGGCTTTTTCATTAGATCGAGAGAGCACAAATATTGCAAGCACCCACAGTGGGCCGCTTCATATGTAGCAGAGCTCGTATACCAGTAGTGCTCACTCCATGGCTCATGGAGAGCCACGTTTGCCTTTAGGTAAAGATAAAGGTTCCCTTGCTCGAAAGCCAGTCGAATCCGACTCTAGGGTTGCGGTGCTCATCTCCGTTTCAAAGCCGAAGAGCCAGCGCTGTCCGAAGACATTTCCGTGGTCATGTGGCCGGCACAACTAAACACCAAGGCGCACGGAACGCTGTTACCTTCCCACCCAAGTGGTACCTATTTATCTACTTGCAATTTCTTGCTTTCGAACTGCTAGGTTGGCAGGAGCTGGAACTAGAGACGGGAGCTCACTCCGTCATGCGGCACACTCGGGTCTCGAACTGCTGAACTACCGACCTTCCACAGCCTGCAGTTCAGTGTCTTAACCACTTGAGCCACCGCAGCTCCTTACGTTTGCCTTTACCAGCAACCAAAAGAGCCCTCTGTACTTCCATCCCTGGCACCAGGCCTGCATAAGGATGCCAGCCTCCAGGCGGGACCCGGGGATCCCCTGAAATTACAGCTCATCTCCAGACTGTAGAGATCAATATCCTAGAAGAAAATGGACATTTGGGAAGGCTGGCTCTGGCATTGTACCCCACTGAGGTCCCGGTCCTCCCTGGCTCCACCCCTAAATCTCCAGGAGTTTCCCAACCTGGATCTTGCAACCCTGCCCCCCCCTCCCCTGCCAGTGGTCAGGTGGGACCTGGCAAACCTCAGCCTGAAGAAGAGAAGAGAGGAGATACGTTTATCAGCTCATCTCCAGACTGTAGAGATCAGTATCCTAGAAGAAAATGGACATTTGGGAAGGCTGACTCTGGCCTTGTACCCCACTGAGGTCTTGGTCCTCCCCGGCTCCACCCCCAAATCTCCAGGAGTTTCCCAATCTGGATCTTGCAACCCTGCCCCCCCCCTGCCAGTGGTCATGTGGGACCTGGCAAACCTTGGCCTGAAGAAGAGAAGAGAGGAGATATGTTTATTATACCCTGCTTTTCTCTACCCTAAGGAGTCTCAAAGTGGTTTTACAATCACCTTCTCTTCCTCTTCCCACAACAGACACCCTGTGAGGTAAGTGGGGCTGAGAGAGTCCTGAGAGAACTGGGGCTGGCCCAAGGTCACCTAGCAGGCCTCCTGTGTCTCAAAGTGGCTTACCTTACAGTCACCTTCCTTTCCTCTCCCCACAACAGGCACCTTGTGAGGTAGGTGGGGCTGAGAGAGTCCTGAAAGAACTGGGACTGGCCCAAGGTCACCCACGGGGCTGCATTATGACTTTCGTTGGCCATAGGCACTTCTGCTTTTGTGGGTCCCTTCCACCATAATAATATCAGTATTAAAAATTATCTTTGATATAACGTTAAGTAATTCAACATTTTTTCCCCTGTTTGAGGCAAAATTTAATAATTTTTGTGGGCCCTAAACATTTCAATTTTTTTCTGATGTGAGGGGAAAAAAATATAAAAAATTCTTCAAACCTAAAAGTTTGTTTTTTACCTTTTGATTTTCAAAGAAATTAAAACATTTCTGTGGGCCCCTAAAAGTATCATGGGCCCCAAACACTGTGCCTAATGTGCCTCATGGATAAGTTGACCCTGCTTATGTTGACAAGATCTCGTCTTTGTTCTAACAAAAGATATCCTTTGGAATCAAGATTAAAAGACGTACCAGCAAGTGGAAGGTCTCCTAATTAGGCTTAATTGTTGTTTAACTAAAACACAATGTATAACCCCTTTTCCCCAAAAAATATCCTTTAATTCTGCAAAATGTTAATTACATCTTGTCATACAGATGTCAGTGAGATACTTACCACCAGAGGTCATTTCGGGGGGGATTGCGGGGGAACGCAGTTCCCACGGGTGAGGTACGGGGGGCGGGGCACATGACGAAGCCCCGCCCCCTGCTTCCGGCCGCCCCGCTTCTAGACCTCATTCAGCCAGGAGGAGGCAGGAGAAGAGGGAGGGTAAGTTGCTTCCTCCCTGCCTCTCCCCACCCCTGCCTGCCTGGGGCCAGGGAGGGCCTTCGCGGGGCTTCCTTGCACTCCCGCCGGCCTAGCAGGTCCACCGCCAGGCCCCTCATGGGGCTCGGCAGTGGAGCTGCAAGGCCAGCGGCGGTAGCCGGGACCGTTGGGGGCGGGGTGTGTGGCCTTATGACACACTTCCGGTGATGGCAGGGGGTGTGGAGTATGCTAATGAGTTATGCTAATGAGTTCCCCTAGCTCTTTTTCTACGAAACGACCCCTGCTTACCACTGCAAAAAGGGATTAAATAGGAACCACGTTAACATAACCCTCCCTGCTTTAAAACATTCCATTAGAAAATACAGGCATGTTTACTGGAAGCCTGATGCAATCACATTTGAAGTTCTCTATCAAATCTGAAGTTCTCTTTCAAAAGTAAACTATTTGGAAAGTCGTCTGGTCCAGGACAATGAACAATTTGCTGCTCTTCTGTCTGTTCCAAGGTGGGTGGAACACTAATGCTGCTCGAGTCATTCAACTGGACTGTTTTGCCGTCTCTAAAAATAGAATGGTTGAAGTGCCAAAAAAAGACAGTGATAAATTTTTTTAGCTTGAGATGTGTTGTATGTTGAATTGGGGTGAGTTAATTCCTGAGAATGAGTTCTGGTTTGACAAGACATGACAGAGCTATTGCAAAACGGTACTTAACCGTATAACCAAAAGATAAAATTCAATACTTCTGCCGAATGTCGAGCTTTTGGTGGGGAAATGTCTAAGTATAGCGTTGGCCAGATTTTTGATGCTGAATGTTCGGTGCTGGCCAAAGTTTCTTTCAGACCTCCCATTTTCCCAAACGCCTCAGGAGATTTCCATGGCCTCCTTCTGATCTTCTCAATATTTGTTCTTCCAGTGGAGGAAGTCCATCACAAGTTGGTTTCATGACCTAGAAGAGCATTCGTCGTTTTCATCAGAAAACTAAACAACTATTACAACTTTTTAAAATAATTGTTTGTTTGTTTTATCAGATTTATACCCCATCACTCCCTGGACAAGTGAGGCTCCGGGTGTCTTTACATCACAGTAACATACAATTCAATAAACAGTCTTAAAAGTAATCATCATCATCATCATCTATAGCACAATTTAAAATCAACTATGGCCCCGGTCACACGGAGCATTAGCCATGCTAGAGAGATGGAAGATAGGCGGATTTTCCGGGCGCGATCTCACCGCCACATCTGGGAAGCGTAGAGCTCCCGTGGCTCACCCGAGGCTTCCCACCGAAGATGCGCGGCAAAAAACTAGTGCCTCGGAGGTACTAGTTTCCCGAAACCGCGGGGCAAGGGCGGGCATCTGATTGCATTTCCAGTGGCATCCGGCGCCCGCCCATGCCCCATTGCAAAAAGGGGGGGTTCGAGTTCTCCAGGGATGCGCACAAGCACCCAACGGGGCATGCGCATACTTCAGGTTTAAAAAAACCCCACAACCCTGTTTGCCGTGCCGCGCCGCTTCTTTGGCGCGTCGTGTGATCGGCACCTCCCCCCTAACCACGGGACCTCGCCGGGACCGCGAGGGGATGCCTGATCGCGCAGTCGCGCATTATTTCGCTGTGGGGCAAACAGCCATGCCTCCCCCCCGCGATATCCGGCCCGTGTGACCGGGGCCTATATATATCTCCTATTGATCATGGCTGCATGCAACAACCCAATGGTAAAATGACCATACAAGTATTGGAAAACGTATGCAATGACTAATTAAAAGCCTGTTGGAAGAGCTTTGTTTTGTTAGCCTTGTGGAAGCTAACAAGGTCCCTCAGGGCATGTGTGGCCTCTAATAAAGCATTCCACCAGGATGGGGCCACCACAGAGAAGGCCCTCGCCCTGATAGACAGGCAAGCCACTCAAGAGCTGGCCACCGCCAAAATATTGTGTGATGATTCATGGGGTGATGCAGTTACACCACAGATTCTGCAGCTTACATTTCAAAAATGGCTACATTACAAAGAGCAGTTTTTTTAAAAAAAAATCACTATCAAACTGAAGCAGTACCAAGATTTCTTAACTATGATTTTAATTGTTTATTTATTTATTTTTAATTTAACCTTCGATTTATATACCGCCCTAACCCCCCCCAATGGGGGTCTCTGGGCGGTTTACAACTTTGTAGTGCTAATCACTTTTATGGATCCCTAACTATGGGCACATTCTCAGGGGTTGGGTCAGCCTACCTAGCACCCCGGTGGTGGCGGCTCTTTCCTTCTGGTCTCCGGCTTCGGCTTCCTTGGCTCCTTCGGTTGGCAGGACGCTCCTCTCTCCGGTGCAGTTCTTCTCCAGCGAGGCAGCCGTTTCGGTGTGTGAGTTCGTCTCTCCCGGCCTTGGCTCCGTCCGATAGGCTCCGCCGTGCCGGGAGATGACGTCATCCGCACCTTCTGCTGCTCGCGCCGGCCGCTTTCTGTTGGAACTCCGCAGGCCATCAGGGATCGCTCCACTGGCTCTCGATGTTCTGCCGCGCCGCCTCGTCTCTGCCACCAGGATCCGCCGCCGCCGCCGCCGCCATTGTTGTTGTTCCTTCGCTGCCGCCGCCGCACACCACACTCCTCGGACGAGGGGGGTGCCCCTACCCTACTAAGGGTAGGTTCCCATTCATCTACTCGCCCTTTAACGGGCTTTTGAACCGCTGGGTGGGCGGGAGCTGGGACGCAGGCCGAGAACTCACTCCGGCCACGGTGGGGCTCGAACAGATGTTTGGCCAGATGTTAAGGCAGGCTGCATTAACAGCCTGCGCCACCGCTCCCTTATGTTCTCATTGTCCTAATTTTTTTTTTAAAAAAAATTAAGTGTTTTTAATCCAATCTGTTTGGGGCCCTTTGAGGATAGCTGGTCCTGTAGGGATAGCTTTGGGAAAGCATAGATCAAAGTTTGATTCAAGGTGTGCGCTTTCATCTGTGTGCACACTCTGTCCGACAATGAAATGGAATTACAGGGCATAGTTGTATAGAAGGAGAGAGTGGCTTTTTAAAATAGCATGTTTTTTTAACAGATAAAAAGAATGACAAGCTTAGTTTCTGGTTATCATCTGTTTGGGTTCAACAGGAGGGAAAAAACAACATATGTGATAAATATGTCAGAACTGGAGATTGATGCATAGTTTGGTTCCTCCTTCTCTCTGCTCAAGGTCTCTATGCCCATTTTTCAGCACGAAAGACGTACAAGTCTGTTCAGGCCGGGCATTGCCACCTTCGCATCAAAGTCCCCTTTGCTCGTAGGGAAACAGCAATGATCTAAGCATTCATTATTCATGCGGCTGAGATAAATATTGACTGATGGGATTTTAAAGAAACCTCCCAAGAACTCTAAATTTGTTCTGAAAAGGACTCATTACACACACACACACACACAAACACCCTTGCAAAGTGTGAATAAAGCAGTCAGCATCAGAAAGGTGTGAGTTTGGCAGAACTGAGCCCGTGTTTCTAATTAGCCAAGTTAAACAAGAGACAATTAGGGCTGCTTTGGCACCTAAAGATCCATAAATCCAGTCCAGGCAATCTGGGGGAGATGGTGGGGATGTTTTCGCTCTCTCGTCACGACTTGTATAACTTGGGCACTTTAATGGCTGAGGCTATTTTGCCTTGGCTCTTTTTGGAGCTCTTACACCTCCGAAACGGCAAAGCGGGCTTTCTTTCTCCCTGTTTAGCCTTTTTCCATGCATGAGCAGCTTTCTAAATCAGAAAGTTTGTTGTACAGGATGAAGAAATGGTGGGAGCTTACAAGGGAACCGAAATGCCCTGCGGCAGATACTTCAGATAACACAAATGGCATAGCCTTACAACAGACTGATTCCATCTACCAGGAACCTGACCTCTTGAAGACACTGGAACAACACTGGAATGTTAGCTGAGTTAAAAATTTTGCTCTGCTGTTTGCTGTTCTGCCGATGCTTATCTTATATTATGATAGTGGAGTCAGGATATCTTTGGATACTTAAATCTGGTAACTGGAGCTGTGAATGGCCAAGACACATCTTTCGACACACCTGAAAAGGGCCCCAAGGTTGCAGACAAATACAAAATTGAAGGAGGAGGAGATTGGATTTATACCCCACCCTTCATTACCCAAAGGAGTACCATAGGCGTAATCTTCGTGGGGGCGGCGGGGCGTCAGCCTCCGCCGAAATTTTCAGGAAGGTGCTCAGCCTCCCGCAGGAGCCACCCTTGCTCCTAGCAAAGCAATGCCTCTGGCCCAGCCCCAGCCCCAGCCCCCCCCCCGGGAAATTGGAAAGTCTACACCCTTGGATTCCACACTAGACCATAAATCCTGGTTCAACCCTGTCCCCAAAATTGCATTCTACACTACACTCGAGCTCACTTGTTTCCACATTACATTGAGGTCACCCCAGTTTCACCCCACACTTGTCCCGGGATAAACGGATGTTGTTATAACCAGGGATAAATGCAACGTATTGTGTCGCAAGTTGAACTCTGATAAAACCAAGGATGTGATCCGAGTGCAGAAAGGACCCCAAAGTGGTTTTCAATCTCCTTTCCCTTCTCCTCCCCACAACAGACACCCTGTGAGGTGGGTGGGGCTGAGAGAGCTCTCTCCAGGAATCCGGAGAGAATAGCTGAAAGAGTGTGGGGAGGAGGAGACTGAGGTTTGACTCCACAAGTCCTTGAGGGTTCCTCAAGCAGGCCTTCCCCACTGGCCAGCAGCATTTCACTGGGCTGCAGTCTTCCTACGGCAGAGGCTGCTGGGGAGAGGGCTGAGCGGGGAAGCTGAAGACAGAGTCAGGCAAAAGTAGGTTGGCTCTTGGGCAGGAAGGAGATAGGATTGCCAGGATAGAAAATTGGGGGCTGGAACCTGGGGAGGGTGGGGTTTGAGGAGGGGAGGGACCCCAGAGGGTTATAATGCCATGGACTCCACCCTCCAAGCAGCCATTTCCTCTGGGGGGTTGCCAACCTCCAGGTGGAGGCTGGAGATAACCCAGAATTACCACTGCTCTCCAGTTGACAGAGATCAGTCCCCCTGGAGAAAATGGCCGGTTTGGAGGGTGGACTGTATGGCACTGAACCCCGCTGAGGTTGCTTCCATCCCCAAACCTTGCCCTACCAAGGCTCCAAACACAAATCTCCAGGGATTTCCCAAGCTCAGGTCACACCTCTGGAAAGTGACAACGTCCCAGGCCCATAAGTACAGTGGGGCATTTCAGGGCTCTGCCCCCTCAAATGTGAGGCATGCTCCAGAACAGCTCTCTCTCTCCCACTCCCTCTCCCTCTCCTCCTGTGACATTAAAAAGGTCTTCCAGCTGATCAGCAGGAGCATGTGGCCCGTCAATCAGCTGGAGGTCCCTTTAAATCTTGCAGGAAGGGAGGGAGAGGGGCACCACACGCCTTCCCTGAACTCCAAGTGGTGATTTCACTGCTTGGAGTTGAGGAGCAGGCAGCCCCCACTCAGAAAACACCATTTAAGGGGAACCCTTTAAATGCCCCCCGCCAAGCAGGGGCTGCCTGTGCCTGAACTCCAAACACTGAAATCACCACTTGGAGTTCAGGGAAGGTGTGTGGCTGCCCCTCTCCCTCCCTTCCTGCAAGATTTAAAGGGACCTCCAGCTGATCGATGGGCCACATGCTCCCGCTGATCAGCTGGAAGACCTTTTTAATGTCACAGGAGGAAAAATCACTGTTTGGAATTCAGGGAAGGCATGCAGCCGCCCCTCCCTCCTCCCCTGCTGCCCCACAAAATTTCCCCATATCCCACCAGCCCCAAATTTCTGGCTACGGGCCTGCAATGTCCGTGGTGGTTTTAAAAAGCATCTGATCTAACATTAAGCAATGACAATACACATGAAGAGAAAGTGAAAGACGTGAGAATCAAGGGTAGCTTGTAGGGTGGTGGCAAATAAACATGCTGGGTTGGTTGGCGGGCTGGTTTGTGTCAGGGCGCTGCAGTGGGAAGAGGGTCTGACCAGGGTCTGGGAGACCCAGGTTTGTAGGGGTCATTTCGTAGAAAAAGAGGTGCAGGAGCTCATTAGCATGATTCATTAGCATAACTCATTTGCATATGCCACACCCCCTGACATCACCGGAAGTGTGTCATAAGGCCACACACCCTGCCCCCAACGGGGCAAGGCCAGCGGGAGTGCGAGGAAGCCCCGCGAAGGCCCTCCCTGGCCCCAGGCAGGCAGGGGTGGGGAGAGGCAGGGAGGAAGCAACTTACCCTCCCTCTTCTCCTGCCTCCTCCTGGCTGAATGAGGGCTGGAAGCGGGGCGGCCGGAAGCAGGGGGCGGGGCTTCGTCATGTGCCCCGCCCCCCGTACCTCACCCGGGGGAACTGCGATCCCCCCCGAAATGACCTCTGATCACACCGGGCATGTTGGGTGTGCACTCCTGCAGGAAATGACCCCTACAGGTTTGAGTCACCATCCTGCCACAGAATTTTGCTGGGTGACTTTAGGCCGGTTGCACCCCCTCAGTCTAACAGGGTTGTTGTGGGGGTAAAATGGAGATGAGGAAATGTTGTGAGCCACTTCGTGGTGACCGAGCTAAGTTAGAAATTAAGCAGAGGATCAAGGACACCGAACGCCAACTAGATCTACAGATGTCTCCAACTTTTATAGCGCCAACTAGTAATAAATACATTGTTGCACAGGCCCCATATTTAGATGTTCTGGAGTCCCGCAAACTCAGAAGGGCTTACACTTTGGCTAGATGCTCTGCCTTACCTTCTGCAGTTCTTGAGGGCAAATTTAAAAAATTACCCCGAACAGAGAGGTTATGTATGTGCGCGTTGGGGGAGATCGAATCTCAGGAGCATGTATTCTTAAGGTGCCCATTATTTGAAGAGGCACGCACAAAACTCATTGAGCCTTTTTTGGCAGGCACGTCTGATCAGGATAAGATGGAAAACTTGTTTTTTAACCTTGAACATACAGCGCTCCATCAGATTGCAAAATTTTGCTCCTTGGTTATAAAAGCTCATCAGTGCCCTGGTTGTCACTTCGGTTAGGACTGTTTGATTTTAACTTTTACTCTTTCCAAGTCATCTTAGTTCCTTTCCTTTTATCGTGTTTTATTGTAATCTTAAGTCTGGTTTTAGCGACCAAAATGATTGTATAATGTTATTTTTTAGTACCTTGTTGCACTTTGGAAATTTTACTATTAGGCCATTGTAGTTATTCATTCATTCATTCATTCATTCATTCACTTCGTGGGGCCCTTGTGGACAAAAATAGGGTATAAATGCAGTGAAATAAACACTGACTTTTTTGTTATGATTTTATGACGTCCTGTATGGTTTTTAGATATTAAACTCCCTTTGGTTTCTTTCTGTGGTGGAAAAGTCAGCATATAAATTGCATTCATTCATTCATTCATTCATTCATTCATTCATTCATGTATTTGAAAAACATGCTTTGTGCCTAGGGTTGCCAATCCCCAGGTGGCACCTGGAGCTCTCCCGCTATTACAATGGATCCCCAGATGACTAAAATTAGTTTCCCTGGATAAAATGGCTGCTTTGGAAGGTGGGCTGTATGGCATTATGCCCTGCTGAGGCCCCTCCCCAAACCCCACCCTCCCCTGGCTCCACCCCCAAAATCTTCATGAATTTCCCAACCCAGAGCTGGCAACCCTATTTGTCCCAGCCTGGCAGGTCTTCCTTGCTCTGTCGTGTGGGTTAAAGTGGAAAATCTGTGATTCCATTTGGCAGTAGAACTAGTAAGGCTGCTTTAAAAACCCAAACTCCTGCTAAGCTTTCTCGTCTGCATACAGAACAAACACCCTGAAAAGTGGCCTCTCAGACTCGGTTTATCGTAAATGTATTTACAAGGAAGTAATGTGTGGTAATATTTGCTTCCAAATGGGTGGTTCCTTGGACTTGTAAATGGTCTGTAGCCAATTTCATTTTCATTTAAAACATATTACTCCCTAAATCCATTTTTTGACTGCCACTGAATGGGAAAGCCTCAGCGTGAACACCAGCCAAACCACCATATATTGTTATAGTGGTTCTTTGTTACAGATGAAGGATTAACACTTGCGTGCTTTCAAACGACCAGCGTTTCACAGGCTGGCAAGCCCTGGCAGAATTTAGTGCGCCATTTAAAGTCCTCCGCAAATGAAGACATAGCTCAAATGAGAGCAGGGAACAAAATCATGGGGGGGGGGGGAGGCATTTGAATGACTAGTTAAACAGCATTCTCACTCCCTCGGTTACCACCTGGTGCTTTTCAAGGACAGTTAACGTAATGCGATTCAGTTTTGACAGTGGAGAGAAAGGTGGAGAATTAACATCGGCTTCCTTGCATGCTACAGGGGGGCGGATTCCTCTAAGTTTAATGATGCCTAGTCCCCCGTAAGGTAAAGGTAAAGGTTCCCTTGCTCGAAAGCCAGTCGAATCCGACTCTAGGGTTGCGGTGCTCATCTCCGTTTCAAAGCCGAAGAGCCAGCGCTGTCCGAAGACGTTTCCGTGGTCATGTGGCC